>NW_006921951.1:2590252-2593076 GCF_000298275.1 Orycteropus afer afer
GGGTTCAATTCCAGACCTGAAGGGCAGCTAGGGGCCATAGTCTCAGTGGTTCCATCAGGCTCTATTGGACCAGCAAACCTGGTCCCCCAAAATTAGGTGATTTCTTAGGAGGCTTTCTAAATACTGTTGTTCATGTATTGGTCAATAACATATTTAGTCAATAACACTATTAATCAAATTAATAATTCTGCCTTCCAAAGACCAATCCCCCCTTCCTTGAGTTCAGAAGTGAAGGGAGTCTTAGTTTAGGAGTAAAAATGTGACTCGAGGTAATGTAATCTTTTGGGAAGGGAAGGGAAGATTCTAGGACAATAGTTGTATATATGCTTCTAAGCAGTGGCAGTGAAAATCTTGAAAACAGTATGAAAATGTGTAATTCTTCCAGAGTACCATGCCAACCTGTTGACCCTATTTGGGTAGGAGGGAAGGTTTATCCTAAATATAAGCAAATGGTTACAGCTGAGTAGGAGCTCTGGTAGCATAATGCCTAAGGCACTTGACTGCTAAGCAGAAGTCTGGTGGTTCAAACCCACCAGCCACTCCTTGGAAGGAAGGTTGGGCAATCCTACTTCTGTAGTGATACTGCTTCGGAAACCCAAAGAGGGGTCACTATGAGTCGGGGCTGACACGATGGCACACAACAACAACAACACAGCTGAGTAGAACAGCTTTCATCTTGTATCTCTGCCATCACATAAACAAACACACATTGAATGTGACTGTGTACCTGGCACTTTTCAAGCTCTAGCAGAAGAAGTTAAAAAGGCTGATCTAGTTTCTACATAATCTGTTTCCCCTGCTAAGAGTATTTTGTTTTTCCTTTGGACAGCATAAATTACATCCTAAGAGAAAAAAACAAAAAACAAGAGAGGGAGGGAGAGAACTCCATTACTTATACAAAAAGGAAGAAAAAAATCATTATGTTGAACAAAACAATCTCTTAAGTTATTATAATTATATTCATATTTTATACTGTAATAATTTAACATTTTGAGCATTTACTATGTGTGAAACACAGTACCAAGCACTTTACACATATTAACTCATTTAATCCATAAGAATTCATGTGGGATTAACTATATGGTTATGTAGATACACAGATGAGAAAAGTACAGCTCATACAGGTCATATAAGTCAGTCACCTATAGGAAACAGTATTGTTTTACAAACCCAGACAGTCTAATTGCACAGCTAAGGAGTGCCTTAGTGAGGGTATCTGATTTCAGGATTCTTTCTTTGTCTTTGGTTTGGTGAGTTTGATGATGATATGTCTTGGTGATTTTCATTTGAGGTCTATCCTGTTTGGGGTTTGTTGGCCTTCTAGACTGGATATATTCTTGTCTTTCATCATATCTGGGAAATTCTCTTCTAACAAGTCTCTGAGTATTTTCTCTGTGTTTTTATTTGTCTCTTCCTGATCTGTAATTCCGTTTATACATAGGTCATTCCTCTTGATGGTATCTCATGTAAATCTTAGACTTTCTTCATTTTGTTTTGATCTTTTTTCTGATTGATCCCTTTCCAAAGAAGTATCGAGGTGTTTGTCTTCAATTACACTAATTCTGTCTTCCATTGATTCGATTCTACTCCTTTACCCATTCAATATGTTATCTATTTCTGAAAATTTAATGTTAATCTTCTAGATTTCCATCTGTAGATATTGTATCATTTCTGATTTTTCAGTCATTTTGTTATTTCAGTTATTTCAGTCATTTTGTTGTTGTATTGTCTTCTGAAATTGTTCTAGGGTTTTGCCTGTGGTTTCCTTGATCTGTCTCTCAATCTGTTGAAGGTACCTAAATAGAATTCTTCTGAATTCCTTATCAGGGAATTCCAATGCTGCTTCTTTCTCAGGGATGTGTTCTGGGTCTGTATTCTGGTCCCTTTTGTCTACTGCTTCATCTTGCTTCTTTGTGTGGACTGTGAGGCTCTGTTGTCTCCAAGACATTGTGATGTTGTTCTATTTATATTTAATCGGTGATTGTATGTTGGAATGATTCACCCAAGATTTTCATTTTCTTTGTTTTGTTTGGATGTATCTGAGTAAGCAGGGTACTGTGTTTCTTTATTCGCTATTTGGCAGCACTTATGCACTCACAACCTGTCTCCTGGTGGGTGTGATAGAGAATGAGAGTGGGTGCACAGATCTCTGTTAGCTATTTGTGAAGAGCAGTTAAGGGTGAGTCAGGCTTATAATCGCTTTTGAGTATCATTGGCCATTTGGTGCAGAAGCAAATGGTAGCCCTTACTCAGTAGGTGGGGCTACAGGAGGTGTGGGTATGGTTGGGTCATAAGGGCACGGTTGCTGTCTCCCACTCAGTTAGACAAAAACACCACCTAAAAAGTAAAACCAAAAGGACAAAAAACACACACTTTCCAGTTGTCAGCCTCTGGTATGTCCGTGCTGTGCTCAGTAAGTGGATTCTTTTCTTAAGTCCCTGGAATCTGAATGAGAATGCTGTCACTTTAAATATCCAAAATGGCCTCACCACTTGTAAACATTTAAAATGGTTGTGCCCTCCAGACAGCTGAAAATCCACAGCTCAGTTTGTCTCCTTTGCTGTTTCCCTTTTTAGTCATCAGCCACTAGTACCATGAATCCATGCAGCCCTTGGTAAGCAGGGCCGATTTTCAGGTTAACTCTCAGGTCCTAACACCACTTGGACGCCAGAGTAGCAGGCCGGAAGAGCAGGAGAAAGGGGATAAAAGCCTTGAACCCGGACAGAAGGGCAGTCAGCCCCAGGGTTATAGGTGAGGAGAGACAACGCAGGGACGCCAGAGTAGCAGGCCGGAAGAGCAGGAGAAAGGGGATAAAAGCCTTGAA
>NW_006921951.1:2598072-2628019 GCF_000298275.1 Orycteropus afer afer
TGTCCTGGAGGAAGTGCAGCCAGAATGCTCCTTGGAAGCAAGAATGGCCAGACTTCGTCTCACCTATTTTGGTCATGTTGTAAGAAGGGACCATTCCCTAGAGAAGGATGTCATGCTTGGTAGGGTGGAGGGTCGACGAAAGAGGGGGAGGCCTTTAACGAGATGGATTGATATGGTGGCTGTGATGATGGGCTCAAGTATAGCAGGGATTTTGGGGCTGGCACGGGATTGGGCATTGTTTCATTCTGCTGTGCATGGGGTCGCTATGAGTCAGAAACGACTCGACGGCACTTAACAACAACAACAACACTTGGAAGTATTCAAACCATCCGTGCCATCAGAAAAGCTGTCAGTCCACAGTTCCCTTTGTCTCCTTAGTCACTGTTTTCCTTCAGGTTCTTCTACTAATTGGTGTTTAATTCACTTCTGTATCCTTCCTTTCAATGCTCAGGGCTCCAGGATTATCTTCTGTATCTGTGTCAACTGGTTTCTCTTTTCTTTGTTAAAGAGGGTCTGTGTAACTTGTTTGCCTATTCTGCCATCTTACTGGAAGTCCACTGAAGGTGTCTGGAGCTCATCTCAGCATTGAGAACACTGAGGAACAGGCGAGACAGTGGTTAAAAGAGATTAAAAAACGAGATAGGTGTATACTTCAAGTAAAGTTGACTTACTTGGAAATCTTTATTGGGGTCAGCTAAACTGTTGGGCCCCTTAAAAAGCATTTTATGCATCTTTAATGCATATATAATGTCTCAGACTTCTAGTAGCACTGTGTCAGCTATGATGAATTTAACAATGCTAATTTATGACAAGAGAGCTCTGGTGGCATAGTGCCTAAAGCATTTCATTGCTAATCAGAAGGCTGGCAGTTCAAACCTACCAACCACTCCTCAGAAGGAAGACTGGGCAATCTACTTCCATAGAAATACTGCCTCAGAAACCCAAGGAAGGATCAATGTGGGTCAGAATCAACTCAATGGCAGTGAGTTTGGTTTGTTTGGTGTTTTTAATTTATGACAAAGGAGCTCTGGTGATGCAGTGCTTAAGGAACTTGGCTGCTAACCAGAAGTTTCATGGTTCAGACCCACTAGCTGGTCTGGAAGTAAGATGTGGCAATCTACTTCCATAAAGATTTACTACCTCAGAAATCCAGTGGGGGTCGCTATGATTCGGAATCAACTCAATGGCTGAGTTTGGTTTTGAGTTAATTTATGACAGCAAGTACCATTTGATATTTTACAATACTTTCTTAAATTACATTACTTAATCTTTACAAAAGTTCTGCTTTTACCAGTGAAGAAACTGAGGTTTAGACAAATTCAGTGATTTACCCAATGTTTTAGGATTTTTTTTTTAAAAGCAAACTATATCTGCTTCCCCAAATTCAAGGTTAAAGTTTAAATTTAACTTACCTGATACTTTTTTCTAGCTACATAAAGGATTAGGTAATATTAACCTCCTTTGTGGATTTTCTGGGTTTCATAAAACAAGGAAGGATTACATACATTTTGTCATTTAAGCAGCAAGGCAGAGATAATAAGGAAACCATATTCCATATTAGTATAAAAGAAACTATTTATGTAAAACAAAGTATATACTTCCTTGTCCACAATCTCCAAAAAGAATTATGAATCTTATATGTTAATTTGTTGAAGCATCTACTACAATGCATAAACTGGGTAATTTATCATGGAGGTCTCCTAAGCAAGCCACAGCTAGATTTTCTATAGCAGGTGTACATTTAGAGAAGTTGTGTGTTAGCTGCTATTGAGTTGGCTTCAACTCATGGTGGCCCCATGTACAACAGAACAAAACGTTGTCTGCTTCTGTTCAATCTTCACAATGCTTGGTATGCTCAAGTCCATTTTTGTATATTTTGAGTGCCATTAGGGCTCATTTTCTAGTAGTATATAGGAGCTCTGGTACCATAGTGCCTAAGGCACTTGACTGCTAACCAGAAGGCTGGCAGTTCAAACCCACCAGCCACTCCTCGGAAGGAAGGTTGGGCAATCTACTTCCATAGTGATACTGCCTCGGAAACCCAAGGAGGGGTCGCTATGAGTCGGGTCCAACATGACGGCACATAACAACAACAACATATTGACAGTATTCTGTTGTGATCTATAGGGTTATTATCATTGGCTAATTTGGGAAGTAGACTTCCAGTCCTTTCTTCCTAGTCTGTCTTAGTCTAGAAACCAAAACAGTCAACCCTGTTGCCAATGAGTTGACTCTAACTCGTGAGGACCCCATATGTTACAGAGTAGAACTGCTCCATAGTCTTTCTTGGCTATGATCTTTATAGAAGCAGATCTCCAGAGTCTTAATCTAGAAGCTCTGCTGAAACGTATCCACCATGGGTGACCTGCTGGTATTTGAAATACTAGAGGTATCGCTTCCAGCATCATAACATGTAAGCTACCACAGAACAACAATTGACAGATGGGTGGTTGGTTTGATGAAATTAGTTTGTAGATTTAGAACTAGCTTAGGGAATGCCAAGTATATTACAAGAGTTTAGCATGAGAGAATTTGGTATCATGTTGCCTGAGCTTTAGATACAAATAATTTAATTTAGAAATAATTCCCACTCACAGTGTTATACTTTCTCTCTCCTTCGCAATTTTCAGTAGAGACAATGAGACAGACCTCAATAGCAAATACTGTGATTGCTAGAAAGAGTCACAAATCTAGTGGTATAAGACTAGTTGAGTTTGTTTCTTTACAACTACCTCTTTCTTTTTGGTAATTCCTATTTCCTACATTCCCATATATCTTTGCCTTTTCTGAGTGGTGATGGCCTAAAGAAGTCCAGGCTTTGGGAGATCTGGTTAGATTCCTGCTCTTCATTGAATCCCACTATGGATTTTTGTTTTGTTTGTTTTTTCCCAGTGTTCCTTTCACCAATACCCTCCCTTTCTTACCCTAGCCAGCACTCAGACAGCAGTTCTTCAAACCACATAGAGCATCCCTGCTTCTGTTACCTGCCTATTTTAGCAACTTTTGATGGAAATGGGAGCCAGTGGTAGAATTTTAGTATAAAAGCACAGGAAGACTGCTGGTCAATCTTCAGAATTCACTGAGTCTAATCACTAGTCATAAACCTGCTTCTCATTTTTCCTTTCTTGCTGTTCCTTTTTGGCCATGTCAGAATTGAGAAGTATATATGCTCATTCTCAGCAAACAAGAGAAGAGAAAGAAATTTATTTTGCTGTATGTCTTTAGTCATCTAATAACACTGAAGTAAAAACAATGAGAAAAGTCTGAAACAAAAAACCAAAGTAATGATAGGTGGCTTCTCTCTGTCCTCTGGGTTATGTAAGCATTACTTTTAATCAACCATATAGTAATATTTATCAATCTTTTGATGAAAAAGTTTTGAGATATAATATAGCTTTTTATTATATAGACCCTTATCATAAGACCCACATGTTTCAGATATTTAACTGCTTTTGATTTTTAAATCTCAAATATGTTGTTTTCATGAGAAAGCTATATGTTGTCACATAGTGAGGATGCTCTCCTTGTCTTCCCCATCCACATGTCTAACATGATGCCCATTATATCATGCTGGCATCTCTTTTAATATATAGTTTTTGGAAGGGATGCCACTAACATTTAAATATTACTGAAAAAGTCTGACATAATAAAACTAAAGTCTTCTAATTTTGATTTCAGAATTGGCCACAACCAATAGATACTTGACCATGAAAATGGAATCATCACAAGATAATGTCCCCCTGTTATAGATTACAAACTCAGTTTCATGTGTTAGGGAGCCCTTAGCAGATTACAATTAATTCAGTAAGGATCGCCATTTTAAGTATCACCCTAGTTAAACAGTAAAGCTTACTTAACAGTTCAGATAAAGAATTTCTCACTTGAGTTCATTAAATAAATTCAGAATTTTACAGAGGAGGTTAACTCAAGGAAAGTGTATTATGAAAGGGGTTGTTGTCAGTACTCACATGACACACTGCTTTGTTATGAAATAATGTATTAAAGAATATAGGACAATAGACAAGATAGTGTTTAATGGTTAGTAGTTTTGCATAGCAAATAATTTATTTTCCTAATGTTTGACAGGGCCGCGTCAGTTGTACTGGACGGCTAATGGTACAGGCTGTCAACCAAAGAGGCCGCAGTCCCCGTTCTCCCTCAGGCCATCCTCATGTCAGAAGGTACTTCATACGTTTCCTTCTCACAGGTGAAACTATAAAATCCAGCACTATTAGAATTGTAGTGTGACCACAAAAGTGAATGTAGTTTTAAGACTGAATATGAATACAAACTTGAAATGTGTGGCTCCTTGGTAATAATTCTCCTTCAGGATTCAGAAATGAGGATGAACAAATATTTGCTAATGTGTGCTAGGCCTGTTCAGATACATTATCATTAATTTGTTAAATGGGACACATTTTATATGTGAAGAAATCAAGACTCAGAATGTTTAAAGAGCACGTTAACATGAAAACCCTAGTAAAATGGTACACAGGTGTTCAAAACTAAATTTCTCTAACCAACAACTGTATGGGTTGACCATTATAAGCAATTGCCATTGGACTTCTTAAAATCAGCTGGTTTATTATTATTCCTTTTTAAATTAGTTTATTTCAAAAGAGTTTATTTTAGACCAAAACCTTAAGGCAAGATTTGCCATGTTTTAAATACACAAACAAATGTCTGGCAGCAATAGTGTGTGATTTCTATTCTTCGTAGCAATACAACATTTATTCAACGATGCTTATGGACTAATGGTAGGCAGGGACAGGGAGAGGATATTACTTCTTAGTAACATATATACACTTTTGAAAGAATATGGTAAGTCAAGTAGCCTGTCAATTTAGGGTCTTATGTACATATTTTCGAGACAGAGCACTCTCAAATACTGCTGGCTAGAAAGTACCAGGCCATAGATCCATACATTTTTGATGCAAAAATAAAGGGTGAACAAGAAACACTGAGTAAGCATCAAACCAGTGGTGTATCTATTGCCTCATGTGACTAGATCCATTGAACCATTTGTCTAACATTTGAAAGACACTTCTGGCACTTGACCATGTCCAAATTTAATTCTAACTTTACCATGGCAATATCTGTTCACAGGAAAGCCTGAATGTATGGCTGTAAACTCAACACATTTAGTCTCAAGTCCCACCAGTCATCTGTCAGTTTGTCATACTGTGGTGGCTTACTTGTTGCTGTGATGCTGGAAGCTATGCCACCAGTATATCAAATACCAGCAGGGTCACCCATGGTGAACAGGTTTCAGCAGAGCTTTTAGACTAAGGCAGACTAAAGAAAAAGGACATGGCTAGGTCCACTTTTAAAAAAATTGGCCACTGAAAACCTTATGAATAGCAAGGAAACACTGCTGACATGGTGCCAGAAGATGAGCCACTCAGGTTGGAAGGCATTCAAAATAAAACTGGGGTAGACCTGCCTCCTCAAAGTAGAGTTGGCTTTAATGACGTGGATGGAGTATGACTTCCAGGACCTTCTTTGCTGATGTGGCATGACTCCAAATGAGAAGAAACAGCTGCAAATATCCATTAGTAATCAGAATGTGGAATATACAAAGTATGAAATTAGGAAAAGTGGAAATTGTCAAAAATGAATTGGAATGCATAAAAATTGATATCCTAGGCATTAGTGAGCTGAAATGGACTGGTATTGGCCATTTGGAATCAGACAGTCATGGTCTACTATGTCAGGAATGACAAATTAAACAGGAATGACATCACATTCATCATCAAAAAGAACATTTTAAGATCTATTCTGAAGGATAATGCTGTCAGTGATAGGATAATAACAATACATTTACAAGGAAGATCAGTTATTATTACTATTATTCAAAGTTATACACCAACCACTAAAGATAAAGAAACTAAAGACTTTTGCCAAATTCTGCAGTCTAAAATTGACCAAACATGCAGTTAAGACATACTGATAATTACTGGTGATTGGAGTACAAAAGTTGGAAACAAGGAAGAAGCACCAATACTTGGAAAATATAGCCTTGGTGATAGAAATTATGCCAGAGATCACATGATAGAATTTTGCCAGACCAACAACTTACTGCAAATACCTTTTTTCAACTACGTAAATGGCAACTATACACATGGACCTCACCAGATGGAATACCCAGGAATCAAGTCAACTACATCTGTGGAAAGAGACCATAAAGAAGCTCAGTATCATCAGTCAGCACAAGGCCAGGGCCCAACTGCAGTAGACCATCAGTTGCTCATAAGCCAGTTGAAATTGAAGCTGAAGAAAATTAAAACAAGTCCACAAGAGACAAAATACAATCTTGAGTATATCCTACCTGAATTTAAAGACTATCTCAAGAATAGATTTAATGCATTGAACAGCAATGACCAAAGACCAAATGAGTTGTAGGATGGTATCAAGGATTTCACACACAAAGAAAGCAAATGGATATCAGAAGAGACTCTGAAACTTGCTCTTGAATGGAGAGTAGCTAAAGCAAATGGAAGAATTAATGAAGTAACAGAACTGAGCAGAAGATTTCAGAGGGCAGCTAGAGAAACAAAGTATTATAAAGAAATATGCAAAGACCTGGAGTTAGAAAATCAGAAGGGAAGAACATGTTCAGGATTTCTCAAGATGAAAGAACTGAAGAAATAATTCAAGGTTTGAGTTGCAATACTGAAGTATTCTACAGGCAATACATTGAACGATGCAGGAAGCATCAAAAGAAAATGGAAGGAATAAACAGGGTATTTCTGTACCAAAAAGAAGTGGTCTACACTTGACCATTTCAGGAGGTAGAATATAATCAAGAACTGATGGTATTGAACGAAGAAGTCTGCAATGTAGTAAATTACATAGTGTGGCTTTTCTAACCGTTAAGTCTTTGAAAACTCCATGGTGGAATTTGCCATGAGCAACTGAGTAGCTCCTGATTGTTATAGCACCTGGGGTATTTCTGTTGGAAGCAGCACAAAGTAATTTTCTGGGAAGTTCACTCACTCAGGTGTATAGAATTCTGATGTTGGGATTGGTTAGTTTGCCACTCTGCCAGGCTCAGAAGGAGCCCTCCTAGAGGCAGAAGAAATCTCTCACTGCTGGCTTAGGGACATGAGAGACACACATTGCTGAGAAAGAGACACACAATGCTGAAAAAGACACCAAGAGACAAGCACTGCTGTGAGAGAGACTGACGGCTGAGAAATGGCAGGCTAAGAGAGACTGAGTGTGTTCCTGAACTTGAATTGTAGCCTGGTGCTTCCCTAATAAACCCCATAATCTGTGAGTTCTGTGTGGCCACTGCAGTGAATTATCAAACCCAGCAGAGAGGTAGTGGGTGCTGAAAGAGGAACAGTTAGTGTCAGGGTTGGTGAAAGGGATGGAGGGAGGTGGTATGTCTGGCCTCACAGGAATAGGCCTTGGGCTACTGATGGTGATTCTGTCTTCCTCTTGTGGGGTTAGAGGAGATCAGGAAATGTGGCCTCCTTGCCCCTTTGGCAAAGTCCAAGCTGCACTAAAGGAATTAGTGAAAAACAAAGCTCCAGGAATTGGCAGAATGGTCATTGAGATATTCAGCAAATGGATACAGCACTGGAGTCACTCACTTGTTTATGCCAGGAAATTTGGAAGACAGCTACCTGGCCAACTGACTGGAAAAAAATCCTTATTTATGCCTATTCCAAAGAAAGATGATCCACAGAATGTAGAAATTATCAAACAACATCATAAATATCACACACAAGTAAAATTTTGCTGAAGATATTTTTAAAATGATTACAGCAGTATATTGACAAGGAATTGCCAGAAATTCAAGCTGAATTCAGAAGAGGGTGTGGAACAAAGGATATCATTGCTAATGTCAGATGGATCTTGGCTGAAAGCAAAGAACACCAGAAAGATGTTTACTTGTGTTTTATTGACTACACAAATGTATTTGACTGTATAGATCTGTGGTGCTTAAGTGTGTTAACTTGGCTGGGCCTGGCTGAGTGGCTGGGCAGCTGAATGTACTATTCCCCATGATGAGACTTGTAATAAACTTCATGGTGGAATCTACTGTGAGCAGCTGAGTAGCTGCCTTAGGGATGTGGTCAGCTTCCTATATAAGGAAAAGCCTTGGGGAACAGAAACTAGCTTATGGCATGATTGAACCCTGCATGTAGCCGAGTCGTTGTTCAGCAGCCTGCCATGCTCTGCTGATCCTGGGACTTTCAATGGACTTGAATCAATGGCCTGCCATGTTGTTTGGTAACATAGGGACTGTGTCATTTTATTTGTCAATCTTGGGCTTGTTAGCCTCAGCAGCCAGTAGCTGCCTGAGTGAAGAGATGCTTCTAGCTTCATTGGGCCAGGAGCAAGAGGCAGAGCTGAATTCCAAGGTTGAGAGGCTTTCACACAGCCCCTAGAGCCTGGCACCTTGAACTCAGACTTAAAGCCTCCAAACTGTAAGAGAATAAACTCCTGTTTGTTAAGGCCATTCCATTTGTGGTATATTCCTGTCAGAGTGGCACTAGGTAACCAGAACAAGATCATAACAAATTATGTTATGAATAACATTGTGAAGAATGGGAATTCCAGAACACTTACTTGTGCTCATGCAGAACCTGTACATAGACCAAGAGGCGGTTGTTCAAACAGAACAAGGGGACTGCTTGGTTTAAAACCAGGAAGGGTGTGTGTCAGGGTTGTATACTTTTACCTTACTTATTTTATGTGTATGCTAAGCAGATAATCCGGGAAGCTAGACTATATGAAGAAGAATGTGGCATCAGGATTGGAGGAAGACTCATTAACAGCCTACAATATGCAAATGTCACACACTTGTTGGCTGAAAGTGAAGAAGACTTGAAGCACTTACTAATGAAGATCAAAGACTACAGTTTTCAGTATGGATTACACCTCAGCATAAAACAAAAATCCTCACAACTGAACTAATAAGCAGCATCATTATACAAGGATAAAAGATTGAAGTTGTCAAGGATGTCATTTTACATGGATCCACAGTCAACACCATCGGAAGCAGTAGTCAATAAATAAAATGACATATTGCACTGGGCAATTCTGCAAAAGACCTCTTTAAAGTGTTAAAGAGCAAAGATGGCACTTTGAAGACTAAGGTGCACCTAACCCAAGCCAGGGTCTTTTCAAAGGCTTCATATGCATGTGAGAACTGGTCAACGAATAAAGAAGACCGTAGATGAACTGCTGCATTTGAATTTTGGTGTTAATGAAAAATATTGAATATACCATGGACTGCTAGAAGAACTAACAAAAATCTATCTCTGAGGAAGTTCAGCCCGAATGTTCCTTAGAAGCAAGAATGGCCAGATTTCGTCTCTTGTACATTGGTCATGTTGTCAGAAAGGACCAATCTCAGGAGAAGGATATCTTGCTTGGTAATGTAGAGGGTCAGCAAAAAAGGGGAAGACCCTCAATGAGATGGATTGACACAGTGGCACGGCAGCCATTGTGAGGATGGTGCAGAACCAGGCCATGTTTTGTTCCATGGTACCTGGGGTCGCTATTAGTCAAAACCAACCCGATGGCAACTGACAACAATATGAAGTACATTCTTTTGCATTATTCTCCTCTACTTTTTTTTGTAGATTTCAATACATTTAAACTTTTCTGTATGTCTGTGCTCATAAAAAAGCAATTTTATTAAAATTAGATTTGTAGTTGGCGAAGAGTAAACTATGTAAACAAGCTTATAATTATCAGCTTATTATACTAATCTTTCATTTGGTCCACTATTGCTAGTTAAGTGCTTTCTTTCAAACTAAAAATATTCCCTGAAGTCTTCTTAAAACCAAACAGTAGTTTGGCTTAACTGGTGAAAAATATCTGCCTTGTGTATTATGCTCTGTTAAGAACTATCTATGTGGGATCAAATTGACAACAGCAACTCCAAAGATTAGATAGAAACCTTAGGGGGCGGTGAGTTTTTGTTAATGGGGGAGGAACAACTCAAGAAAGTGGGGTGAGAATGGTTTAGCAGTCCATGGTACTTTCAGCATTTTTCGCCAACTTTTCGTATAGCTTTAAAAATATTTATTTAGGAAAAAATTGTTTTACCTATGGAAAACATAAATATCCCATTTTATCCTCTATTTTCCCATTTCCCCTTCTATGATTTAGACTAGCTTTAAAAACTAGGATAGCAGAGTTGTTTTAAAATCTGCAATTAGTAGACTATTAAATTTATAAGCTAAATAAAATAAGCATTTGCTTTTCTAATTTATTTATGCATTTCAATAAACCTTAAAGGAAATTTCCTTCAGATAAGGAAATTATATTATTATCTATTTATCTTAAGAAAAAGAGCCCTGGTGGCACAGGGGTTAAAGTATTCAGCTGCTAACCGAAATGTCAGTGGTTTGAACCCACCAGCTGCTCCATAGTAGGAAGATGTGGCAGCCTCCTTCTGTAAAGATTACAGCCTTGGAAACCCTATGGGGCAGTTCTCTGTCCTACAGGGTTGCTATGAGTTGGAACTGACTTGATGGCCAAAAACAAAAACCCACTGCCACCAAGTATATTCCAACTCGTAGTGACCCTATTGGACAGTATAGAACTGTCCCGTACGGTTTCCAAGGCCGAAATTCTTTAAAGAAGCAGACTGCCTCATCTTTTTGCCCCAGAGTGGATGGTAGGTTCAAACCACTAGCCTTTTTGGTTAGCAGCTGAATGTCTTAACCACCACAAGAGCTCCTCAACTTGAAAGCAGTGGGTATTTATTGTAAGAAAACCCACTAGCACACTGCCATCAAGTCAGTCCTGACTCCCAGCAACCCCCATCAGGTTTCCAAGGCTATAAATCTTTATGGGTGTAAATTGCCTCACCTTCCTCCCGTGGAGCAGCTGGTAGGTTTGAGCCACCTACCTTTTGGTTAGCAGCCCGATTCCTTAACTGCAGTGCCACCAGAGCTACTTATTGTAAGAAAAGAGATGACTAAAAGCCTGCCAGTAACTTATTTATCAATCTTCCCTATCTTCCTATCTTGTTTTAAGGCCTCGTTCCAGATCAAGAGATAGTGGAGATGAAAATGAGCCCATTCAGGAGCGATTCTTCAGACCTCACTTCGTACAGGCTCCTGGAGATCTGACTGTTCAAGAAGGAAAACTCTGCAGAATGGATTGCAAAGTAAGAATTTGTTTTTGTCTGCTAGTCTGTCACCTCACTTCTCCCTTCATTGCCATTTCTCTACAGTTTCTTTTGGAGAAATCATACAAAGCATTAACTCACTGCCGTGGAGTCGGATCCGACTCATAGCAACTCCTCCTTGGGTTTCCGAGGCAGTATCACTACGTAAGTAGATTGTCCAACCTTCCTTCCACAGAGTGGCTGGTGGGTTTGAACAGCCAGCCTTTTGGTTAGCAGTCAAATGCCTTAGACACTACCCCACGAGAGCTTCCAATACAAAGCATACAGCTTTAAAATGGCACGCAGCTAAATAGAACAACAAAAAAAAAGCTATATTGGATGTGTATATGCTTTTTTCCATCACTTTTTTCCTTTCATGCTTTTATTACATGTGTTCTTTTCTGAGAACCCTATATACCATACTCCAGAATGCTACTGGGATATTTATGTTTTCCATCTTGTTGAAGTCATAAATTTGATGAATCTGCATCTGTCCTAGTTATTAATTACTTGTTCTTTTCTCATATAAATTGTATCTTCACTTTTATTCCTTCCATTTTCTATTTCTGAGAAAAGTTACAGTGACACTCTTCTTTCACATGTTCACAGCAGGGCTTTGACCCTGTTGTTTTACACATATTACCCAGGGCCCCAGGGTAGACATGCTTCCTTAGATGTGTGAACTCTGAAATTGCATAGAAAATTACAGATGTGATATAGCTTTCATCAGTTACTCAAAAGGGCTCAAGGCCAAAGATAAGAACCACTTCTTGGAAGCTTTATTATTATTATTATTTGTTTTGTTTTGTGCCCCACTATTTAATGAGTTTGGGAGTCACTGGTAGTGTAGTACCTCTGGCATTTGACTGCTAACCAGAAGGCTGGCGGTTCAAATCTACCAGCCACTCCTTGGAAGGAAGGTTGGACAATCTACTTCTGTAGTGATACTGCCTCAGACACCCAAGGAGGGGTCACTATGAGTCAGGTCTGACTCGACAGCACATAACAACAACAAAGATATTTAATGAGTTTAAGTTTAAAGACTCGTAAATATGGATAAAGTTTTTAAAAATTATTTGGGCTCCCTCTGCTGGTGTTCCCTGGGTCTTGCAGAACACTGATGTAAGTGACTCTGTGTTAGGTGAAAATACAGAGGATTTGGGCATATTTGTTTTTTAAGCATGTAAGTCTGGGCTTTTGAATTAAGTAGAAACATAAACATTGGTAATCTTAACAAAAATATTTTCTTTTCCATCGTTGTTCTTTTTATGGTGTAAATATACAAATTAAGTTTCAGTGTGTGTATATTTATATCTGAAGGTATTCACTTCATTTTCAGAGTATAATTAAGCATTCATACAGATCAACTATAAAATCACATTTTGAGATGTCTTGGGAAATCCATTTAAATAACTTATTGGGTGATACCAAGGGGTTATTGTTAATTTTATGTACAAAAATGGTATTGCGTTTATATAAGAAAGATATTTTTTAGAAGTACATACAGAGCTATATAGAGTCAAAATTACATGGAGTCTGGAATTGGATTTTTTTTTTTCCAAATATAAAAAAAAATGACAAAATAGTCCATTTGGATGATGAGTATATGGACAGTCACTGTACTATTCTATTTTTGATCATGTTTTAAAAAGAAATCAAGTATTGTATTTTACTGCACAGTGACAATCCTGGCCTTGAAATACTTACCTTTAAAAGAATATTGGAAACAAGCAACATCTCTGCTTGCTAATTTGTGATCGGACCTAGATAAGTAAAATGTGGAAAACCTTCACCTACAAACAGATAGAGTGTAAACCTACCCTAAGAAAAAAAGGTTGTCAGTGTATTTAAGTTTTGAGAGAAAAAAAACAATCTTGAAAATAAGCCAAATATTACAGCAACATCTTGCTTTTCCCCAAGAGTTAGGGAACTCATATTTCATCTTTTTTTAAAAAAAAACCCTTTGGAATATTTCTAGAAACTGACTACCTTTAATTTGGTGCTGATTCTTCCTGTAGACTAACAAGAATGTTCGTCCCCCTCCCCGACTCTATTCCCATGTCAGCAGAGAACACAGATCTATTCAAATTATGACCTTCTAATGCCCTTCAGCTCCTGAGATCCTACTTTCTTTAGTAAGGCTGGGGAATTAAAAAGAGATATCAAAAAAAAAAAAAAAAAAAAACCCTGCTGTCGAGTCACACCCGACTCAGCAACCCCTCCTTGGGTTTCCGAGGCAGTATCACTATGGAAGTAGGATTGCCCAACCTTCCTTCTGAGGAGTGGCTGGTGGGTTTGAACCACCAACCTTCTGGTTAGCAGTCAAATGCCTTAGGCACTGTGCCACCAGAGCTCCCAAAAGGGGTATAAGGATAGGGAATTTTTCCTTTGCTTTAATAGGAACAACTGTGTCCACCGTAATAGGTAGTGTGTATGTGAATAGGGTAGTGTGAGTGTGCAGAGTGCTTTGGGCATTTCCCCTACTAAGCATGCAGTGGCCTCAGTCAGTAGATGGCTCTGTTTGTCTAGATCTATCCTAGTAAGGTGGCAACACACAATCCTACTTTATTTCCAAACTTGGGAAAGGCCTGGAGCATGACCACAATAGTATCTCCTCTATACCACCTCCAACAACCATCACAGGTAAAGTAGTGTTCATGGAAAACTGGGGGAGAACAGGAAGACGGATGAAGAACATGGAGTCTGACCCCTCTCCTAAGCCAGGCGTACTTTTTCCCGTTCAGAATCCAAAGCAAAACCATGAAGAGCTGACAGATGGCAACCACCACTACCCTTCACAGCACAAAGTGTTATTAGCAATTAAATGTGCTTTTATCTGATCTCTGGTCAACACAACTGGCATGGTCTCCAGATTTTATGATGTTTCCATTGTGATGCTAATTTATTGAGATGGCTTTCTGGGAAATTGCAAATTGTTCATGCTACTCAGTTTCAATGATTATAAAATGATAATAATAGCTCTATGTGCTGAGTCTCCGAAGCTATGGCAACTCCTTGATGACAAGCTTTATAATATATAAATGCCAAGTGAGTATTTGTTATTGTTGTTATGGTTGGACAGCTTTTTTCCAAAGCACTTAGAACCCTGTGCTGACATCATCCTGGTTTTTACAGCCTTAGGTGATATAAGATGAGGACAGACTTTATATATATATATATATATATATATATCCCCATTGCACTTGCCTCTAAGTTGCTTTATGAGCAATGTTTAGTTGTGAGCCTGTAAGTGTGTAGGAAGCAATTGAAAAGTTTTAAGCAAAAGAATAACATGAGCTAATACCAAAAGCCATCTCCTGTACTACTGAAGGAAGAATGTCTGCTGTTTTCTTAGCTATTAATGATTTCACACTTTGTTAATAGTAAAGAAATTTATACACATTTCTATTCTGATTTAGGTCAGTGGGTTACCAACCCCAGATCTAAGCTGGCAGCTAGATGGAAAGCCCGTGCGCCCCGACAGTGCTCACAAAATGCTTGTGCGTGAGAATGGGGTGCACTCTCTGATCATAGAGCCAGTCACCTCACGAGATGCCGGCATCTACACTTGTATAGCCACCAACCGAGCAGGACAGAATTCATTCAGCCTGGAGCTTGTGGTTGCAGGTAGGCACCTCTACAAATCTTTTCTTTGTCCAAAATTGAACATCAGATTTAGAAATGCAAAATAATACTACATTATTCAAACTATAAAAATCAAATTGCTGAAAAAATAGATTGAATCATCAAAATGGCCGATTAGAACATGTTATAAGGCTTTAGCAATTAAGTGCTCAGCTGCTAACTGAAAGATCAGTGCTTGGAATCCAGCCAGTGGCTCCACGAGAGGAAGACCTGGAGATGTGCTGCTATAAAGATTACAGCCCGGAAAGTCCTATTAGGCAGTTGTACTTTGTCATATAGTGGCACCTAACAACTCACCTAACAACTCAGTGGCACCTAACAACAATAATAACATAAGGCTTTAGCAAGTCAGAAACGTTAATTTTTCTTACTTCAGTATAGCCATTCTTACTTATCTTTCTTTTCTCCCATTAACCAGACCAAGAAAGAGAAGAATATTAGCAGCTTTCCTGGTCATTCAGTTCATCACGTGTGCAGTGATTCCCTAATGTCATGTAGAGAAAGAACAACAGTAGTGGGCTTTGAGAACCAAACTTCATGCATAAGAATGTGTGCATACATATATACACATATATCCCTAGGCTTAAAGTGATGTAATGTGCAGCGATTTCAAAATTCAAAAATTTTAAATATGACCATCTACTCTCAATGTCACTTAAATTCAGATTTGCTTTTTAATTGATTATACTGTAGATTAATTCTATTAAAGCGTCTGTTTGAAGTCTTGCCCTTTGATATGTCTAAAATAAAAATATATTTATGGAAAAGTTTATACCATCTTTAAAAGTTGGACATAAGTAAAGATTCTGCTATCTGTTCTCTTTAAAAGAAAGAAGGAAAAAAAACATGTAATGTAGTCCAAGAATCTTATCTTTATGAATTGTTGTTGTTGTTGTTGTTATTGTTGTTATGTGCTGTCCAGTCAGCCCGACTCATAGCGACCCCTCCTTGGGTTTCCGAGGCAGTATCACTATGGACGTAGATTGCCCCACCTTCCTTCCGAGGAGTGGCTGGTGGGTTTAAACCGCCAGCATTCTGGTTAGCAGTCAAGTGCCTTAGGCACTATGCTACCAGAGTTGCTATCTTTATGAATTAGATAACTATATATACATTTATAGGAGCTCCGGTAGCGTAGTGCCTAAAGCACTTAACTGCTAACCAGAAGGCTGGCAGTTCAAACCCATCAGCCACTCCTTGGAAGGAAGATGGGGCAATCTACTTCCGTAGGGATACCGCCTAGGAAACCCAAGGAGGGGTCACTATGAGTCGGGTCCAACTCGACAGCACATGACAACAACATACATATTTATATATATAATATACATATTATTTCTCGTACTTCGGTTTATAAATATTTCATATATATTTTCTCAGTTGGTATTCACAACAATCCTATGAAGTAATCAGAGCAAATCTTTTTCCAGGATCTCATTTAGTAAGTGAGGACAGACTCAAAATAATGTTGACTCCTAGAGCTCTTCCAAGCACACTGTGAGCCACTGAGGTCTTTCAAGAAAGAGTAGCAGTGAGAATAAAGCCTAGAGGGCCTCACTAAAATCCTACGTAATGATTCTCATAATAGCACCAAGATGTTTTTCAAAGAGAAACATGGTAAAGTATATGGGCTATGGTATTACATGCTAGCCATGCTTTGAAAATTTTTGTGAAGTACTCATTTTTCACACTGGAATAGATTTCATTCATTCCTCTAACAATTTCTGCTCAAACTAAAAATGTTCATTTTTCTCCTATTAAATGTGCCTTGATCATGCCCGTCCTTCAGGACTGAGAATTGAGAGTGCAAGGTGAGGCAGGCACCTTGGTATGCCTCAGGTAGCACTTTAATGGTAGCTGGAAGTGAGGTCTTTGGCATCCGATCTCATACCAGCATGAACATGGCCAATCTCGTCCAAATTCCAACTCTCATTTATTTTAGTCACTGTGTGTCCTTCAGCAAACATAGAACATCACTGCATCTCAACTTCCCCATATGTAAGATGAGCATCATAGGATCTCACAGGAATTTCATAAGGATTACATAGTAATGTAAGGATTACATAGAGATTTATATGAAACTCTACATAACCAGTACCCTGCACAGCAGTGCTCCAAAATGGTAGATGTGTTATTCTTACTGGCAACAAGGCTTATTCTCTACATTTTATATTCTTTTCTTAACTGGGACCCAGAAAGAATACTGAGCTTTTATCCCCAAAACCAACCCTAGATCAGGGAATAATATAAAGGCCAATGAAAATAGAACCTTCTGTATAATATAAAGTCTCAGGGAGTTTCAAGCAACTGAAAATTTCAGGAGGAAATTTTATCCTCTTCACCCGGTTCTTCTCTGTTTTGCTTTGATATATTTGTCACTACCAGTGAGAGATTAGTGGTAGAGGGAAACGTACTTCCTCAAATTCATTGTTGGTACCACAGAAGAAAATTATTAAACCTTATTCTTTCCATAAAATTGTTTCTACTACTGATCCAAGAAAACAATTTCCCCATTGAGAAGTAATATTCATGGTGTTATTAACAATAATAAATAATAAACATTATTATAATAAAGTTGTCTTTTAATGGCTAGACAATAATAAGTTGTCTTTTTTTATAGCTTCCTGCAAAGAATACAAATTGGAGCGTAACTTATAGGATGTACATTTTTAGCTTTATAGGTAACTGTATAAGGCTGTCAAATTTAGATAAAGATGCTTCCTGTTTACTTCCCCTCCTTTAAATCCTTAATCCAGGAATTAGAGATCTTCAGAATTATCAAAACAAACTTTTTAGATATTGATGAGAGCGTCTAAGTGAATCAGATTTCTAGAAATACTTGCCCTTTGCAACATCACTAGGTGGCAGTGGTTGGTAAAGACTGAGTGCACAGTAATGTAATTAGCAACGAAGCCATCACAGATGCCAGTGAGCACTGAGGAGTCTCATGCAACCTGTCAGACAGTCATTTTGTGGAGCAGATGGTCAGTGGGTTGTGTGGGCCTATTAGACCTGAATTAATTGATGGAATAAATGAGTGGAATGAAAGATATGAACCTTTGCTTAGTAAAAGAATAATTTGAAGAGTGGACTATCATCTCACCACCTCAAGTCAAGATGGTAATAAAAACTAAAAGCTGTATTCAAACAAGATTCAGAAAGCTTTCTACTGCTCCTTTTGTATACCACTGATAGATAATTCATCTCATTTTCCCTCAGCTAAAGAAGCACACAAACCCCCTGTGTTTATCGAGAAGCTGCAAAACACAGGAGTTGCTGATGGGTACCCAGTGAGGCTGGAATGCCGTGTTTCAGGAGTGCCACCACCTCAGATATTTTGGAAGAAAGAAAATGAGTCACTCACTCACAGCACTGACAGAGTGAGGTGAGACGACACAATGATTTCACCTAATCCCGAACTGCCCACTCCTAATGATGTATCAAAAAGATAACATACATAGCAAGCAAATCTGTGTATGTGAAAGTCATGATATTCATGTTAAAAACAAACCATCCATTACCCTAACGTATGATTTACTGAGAAACACAAGCTTTGACAAGCACATTCTGACTTAATGTAATGGTGGTTGGTTGGGGTTTTGTTGTTGTTGTTTTTTAAGTATTTATCTTTGTATCTAAGGAAAAGTTGAATTCAGTTGTTTCCATGATGATAGAAAAACCATTCAGTGGTTTTTATAAAGGCAGATCCTTGACTAGAAATTAAGTGCGTAGATTTATTCAACCTCTTGACATCTGTTCTTCTCTCCCATTAACATTAATGGGGCTAGCAGCCTCTCTAGAATAAGTATGAACCTATTATCTGCTACTTGCACAATTCGGTTTCTAATGATCTAATTAAAAATGATGCTTCATGTCCAGAGCCACTTTTTAAAAATTTAGAACCCTAATGACTTTATCCTTTTCTCTAGCATGCATCAGGATAATCATGGCTACATCTGCCTGCTCATTCAGGGAGCCACAAAAGAAGACGCTGGGTGGTATACTGTGTCAGCCAAGAATGAAGCTGGGATTGTGTCCTGTACTGCCAGGCTAGATGTTTACAGTGAGTGCCACTTCACTTCAGCTCCGTGCCTTTATTCACTGAATTGTATACAAAAAAAAAAAAAAGAAAGAAAGAAAGAAAAAAGACATATGGGCAGCAAATCATGTTGCTCTTGTATAATCTTTTAAGTAACTGTAGTGTTTTATTTGCTAAAAGTTTCATATTGCTCTCTCTCTTTCTATTTATAGTTTCTCAACACTAATAGTGAACCACACCAGGAGAACAAATACCCAAGTATCCTCAGGAATTTTGAATTATTAGCAAACTATGCATGTTGATTTCTCTTACTTTGGCTAGTCAGTTGTGGCTTCCTTACTCAAGCATCCTTAGGAGTTAACAGTAGGCAAAGGCATAACCATTTGTTTTTCACATTTTCTTGTTTCTGTGTTCTGCAAATGACTGCCTTTTAACCTTTCTTCTTATATTATAATCCTATCACAGTGTCCTAATGCACTCGAAATGTGTGTACTGTGATGCTAGAATGCATACTTTTGTGGCTTAGTGCTTTTGTCATCAGTATATCTTAAGCAGTTTAGCAGGTTTGTGTCTGTGTATGTGTATTTATGTACATGTATCCTAAATTTAAAGAAAACTGCTCCTATTGAATTTACAAACTAAGACAATAGCCCTTTGCAAACCATAGACATAAAAAAGAAAACAAAACTAGAAAAAATAAAAGCTAATTTCAAATTTTATATCTTCATGAGTAAGAAATACTTCTGTGAGGGTTTTCAAGAAATGAGTGACCTCAGCCTTTCCTTACTGCCTAATTCCTTTCACTTGGTTAGTGTTAAAACAACTATCCCTAATTTTTATGGCATTTATAGATATTGAGCCTTTGAAGAAAATGAGATTTTAGTGATGGGAAAAAGGATGACAATTAGGAAGTGTAATGACTATTTCAGAGGATTCCTTGTGCTACAGCATTTGCTTAAAAATAAATTATGTGTTGTCTTTACTATCTAGCTGTTACAGTTTCACTACCCCGGTCAGGTAGTAAATCTGCAATATGTAGAGTAAAACGCAAAAATATCCCTAAATGTTCCTACCATGGATATGTCCATTCGATCTTTTGCAAAGAACATGTGCCTGGTATATATCAACAGAGGTCCCTACGTGGTACAAAGAGTTAGATGCTTGACTACTAGCCAAAAGTTTGGCAGTTTGAACCTACCCAGAGGTGCCTGGGAAGACAGGGTGATCAGCTTCCAAAAAGTCACAGGCTTCACACCCTATGGAGCAGTTCTCCTCTGCACATGAGGTTGCCATGAATCAGAACAGACTCAGCAGCAACTGACAACAACAATATATCAAAAGACATTCTGTATTTATTGAAACTCAGTAAGGGCTTTCCAGTAGTATCTTGGTTAAAAATCTCAATTTACTCTTTCTTCTTTGTAGCCCAGTGGCATCAGCAGCCACAGAGCACCAAGCCAAAAAAAGTACGGCCCTCTACCAGTCGCTATGCAGCACTTTCGGACCAGGGACTAGACATCAAAGCAGCGTTCCAACCCGAAGCCAACCCATCTCACCTGACACTGAATACCGGCTTGGTGGAAAGTGAGGACCTGTAATCCAACATTCTTGTT
Organism: Orycteropus afer afer; assembly: GCF_000298275.1. NCBI lineage: Eukaryota > Metazoa > Chordata > Mammalia > Tubulidentata > Orycteropodidae > Orycteropus > Orycteropus afer. The sequence goes on from NW_006921951.1 coordinate 2,618,501, forward strand.
ACAGCTGAGACACTGATACAGCCTTTTTGCCTTGATCAGCATATTCCTTTGTCACATTGTAAGAGGCAGAAACAAACCTTTGACTATAAGAAATTTTTAAAAAAAACCACCAAAATAATATTCTTCTTACTTGATATACCAAACTTAGAGTTTAAGAAGGTGATACTAATAGAAACGTACACACTGCACAGAAAATTCACATTCATCATCCAATTTAAAACTTTTAGAATTGCTGTGATTTAAATGGTCTGAAATGCCAAAATGCTAAAGGAACTCAATTGTGCGAAGGTAACCACAATTTGTATTATCAGTAAGTGCCTTCAAACACAAGCTATAGGTGCTATGTAGCATGATAAAATGAAATGCTTAACATGAGGCAATTGTACAACAAATAATACTAAAATGATTCTAAAGTGGGAGTATATCCAGACAGCTACAGTGAAACAAGTGCAATATGTAAGGATGAGAAAGGAAAAAGAAATCCAAGTAAATGCCTTGTCTTTACAAATTGTTTTATATAAATCATAAGGAAGGAACTATTTGCCTTAAATTTCATGGATACCAAGACTTTTCTAACAAAGTTAATACCTACATTCTTAACTTTTTTTTCTTTATGTGTAGAATTTTCTTTTCATGCTACCTTGGTAGGAAGCTTATTTACAAACCATATTAAAAGGCTAATTTAAGTATAAGTAATATAAAGTATTCTGAATAAAGCAGAAATATATGACTGTCCATTCCACGAAAGGCATCCAAACCACCCAGATGACCAAGGCATGTAGTATTTGGAGGAAACAAGGGCTTGGAAGGGGAATAGGGAGGGCAATGAAGGAAAATGCTAGCAGCCCAATTATACTGTATTCATTTAGATCAAACGAGAAGGGCCAAGCTTTTCTTTGGTTTTCTTCAAAACCAGTCTAAAATGTAAATTAAAAAAAAAGAAAAACACTGCCATTTACAAGTCAAGGAATCCATGGTCAGCTGGAAATTTGGAGCACGTGTGCTATGGAAATTTCAGTGTGTCTGAAGTTTGTGTAGTAGTTGAAGATTTTAGATGTGTAGAGCAAGTTGAAAATGGATTGAGACTGCAAGATTGACCTGAATGAGGACCTAGTTTACCTGAGGGAAATGAAGACTTAAGGAGAGAGAAAAACAGGTTTGTGCCTGTTTTTTTTTTCCAATGGCATCAAGATATGGTGAATGGAAAATACTAGTTCATGTCCCTGCTGCCATGAAACCTTGCTGTAAAAAGGTGCTGGGTTCTGAGCAGTTTGTAGTGGTGTCTTAGCCAAGACTGCTTTTTAAATGCCGATGATTCTGCATCAGCTAGATTGAGTTGATTCTGACCAGACTTGATGGTTTTAAGTCGGAACCAATAAATCTTAAAAAGGAGAAAAAAATAATTTGGCCTAATATTATAAAACATGAGGCTTTAATGGTACTTTGTTATGAAAAGAGAACACTGTATTTCTTATGCAAAACACATATACCTTTCATTATTTATACTAAAATTGTCAAACTCTTGTAGCTCACTTACTCAATTCAATATGTAGTGTGTGTTTTTTTTTTAATAATTTTGTATCTGTGTACCACCCTATATATTTCCTATTACTGCTTCACATGTACAGCTTTCTACTTCTTTGTAAGAACACCAACCAACCATGTTTTAAATGATTAATAGGCTTAAGCACTGGGTGGCAGATGTTCTATGCAGAGTGGTACAAGTTTCTTTGGCCACAGTTACATGCATTGCTGATAGGAATTTAAGATACCATACAAAGTCTCTCACGGGCCTATCTATATTATAGTATTATGACTGATGTCATATCTTATTTGCCAAATTTTTCTGAATGTGACTTGCTAATTTGCTGGGTTTGGGATTAACTAGCATTATTTTGCCACCTTTTATGTGTATTTATATTAAAAAAAAAAAAGTACTATCATACTTCTTTGGATTGTTGTGCTGGTGTAATGTGGATTTAACATCAATAAATATTTAACAAATAATAGTTATAATTTCCTGAAGCAGAGTATTCAGTTGTCTTAATTTTTTGTTGCCATAACAAATTAGTACAACTTTAGAAGCTTAAAACAATGCTCATTAGCTCACAGTTCTGCAGGTCATATATTCAGGCATGATGCAATTGGGCTCTTCACTCAGAGTGTTACATGGGCTAAAATTAAGGTATCAGCTAGGCTGTGCTCTCATCTGGAGCTCAGGATCCTCTTCCTGCCTCAAGTTGTTGTGACAATTCAGTTCCTTGCAGTTGTAGGACTGAGGTCTCATTTAGTTCATTACCCAGAGGCTACTTTCATCTCTTAGAAGCCTCTTACATTCCTTACATGTGTCCCCTCCATTTTCAAAGCCTGCAACAGAGAACCTTTGTGTCAAATCCCTTTAATACTCTGAATCACTTTCACCAAGAAGGTTCCCATCCCTTTTAAGGCTTACCTGACTAGAATCATTTAATTTGGGACTTTAATTACATCTGGAAAATCCCTTCAAAGCACCATCTGGATCAATGTTTGATTAAATAATGGGGAGAAGGTATGTGTAGACCAGGTGGTGGGGATCTTGGGGGCCATCTTATAATTCTGCCTACTACATTAGTTTATCTTATGTATATGTGTAAATAAAGGGGCCTGGTGGCACAATCGTTAAGAGCTTGGCTGCTAATCAAAAAGTCGGTAGTCCGAACCCACCAGCAGCTCCATGGGAGAGAAGACCTGGTGTTCTGCACCCATAAAGATTACAACCTTATAGGACAGTTCTACTCTATCTTATAGAGTCACTATTGGGTTGCTAAGGGGCTCTGGTGGCATAGTGCCTAAGGCATTCGACTGCTAACCAGAGGTTCAAACCCACCAGCTACTCCACAGAAGGAAGACTGAGCAATCTACTTCCATAAAAATTTACCACCTCAGAAACCCAAAGGGGTCGCTATAAGTTGGAATCAACTCGATGGTACTGAGTTTGGTTTTTTTTTTTTTGGTGGGGGGGTGCATTGGGTTGCTATGAGTCAGAATCAGCTCGATGCATACAACAACATCTATAAATGTATACCAATGTCATGACTTACAAAGATACATAAAATACAGCAAGATGATACAATTAAAAATGAGAGAAAAGAAATAGAAATGATAAGGGCATACGTGGAACAAGGAATGAGCTTACAAACACATATACATATATACTTATTTCAGTATTTTATATAAGTAATTACAACAAACGGACAACATATTTAGCCCTGGGTTTCTTGCTACAGGAAAAAGGGTGAGACATAAAGCTGGTCATTTATGTAATTCACAGCTTCCATAAGATGAAAGTTCTTTATTTTTTACGTAAGCTATACGGTGGAGTTTTAAGGACCTCTGGTGACAGTGGTTAATGCATCTGGCTGCTAAACAAAATGTGTCTCTGTGGGAGACAGATGAGGCTGTCTGCTTCTGTAAAGATTTATAGTGTTGGAAACCCTGTAGGGCAGCTCTACTTTGCCCTATACAGCAGCTATGAGTGGGAATCAACTCCAACTCAGTGGGATATGATGGAAATTTAAGGATAAATTTGAATTAGACCGGCTAATTTCTTTCAGGTTGTCCTCCACACCCCCATGACTTATTCATTGCTATGTAGTTTACAGGAGCTCCGGTGGTGTAGTGGTTAAAGCATTCAGCTACTAACCAAAAGGTCAGTGGTTTGAACCCACTAGCTGCTCCACAGAAGAAAGGTGAAACAATCTCCTTCTGTAAAGATTTACAGCCTTGGAAACCCAATGGGGGTCACTATGAGTCAGAATCGACTTAATGGCAGTGGGTTTGGTTTTGTTTGATTTTTGTAGTTTATAACATCCGTTATATATTTTAATGGTGAGACAATCAGCTAGAGACTACTGTATCATGAGCTGGCATTCTGTTTGATTGTACTATGGCCATGTGTAGTCTATTGATGAACCCATCAAAGGTACTCCTCATTTACGTTACCGTATTTTTTATTTCTAGCATTTTCTTTTCTTTCTGAGTTTTCCTCTCTCTGATTAAATTACCCAGCTGCTCTTGCTTGTTGTCTACTTTTTCCATTAGATCCGTTAGCATATTAACCATAATTATTTAAAATTTTCAGTCTGATAATTCCAAAATCTTTGACATATCTGTTCTGATGCTTATGTTGTCTCACCAAACTATTTTTTTTCTCTTGCCTGTTTAGCATGTTTTGTAATTTTGTTTGTTGAAAGCTGAACATGATGCATTGGGTAGCAGATTGTTTGTTGTAGCTGTCATTGCCAGAGGCTAAAATTTCCTCTGGTGTCCTTGTGTTATCATTGGTTGTTCCTAGAAACTCCTTAAACAGTGTCTGTGTTTTGCAACTCGTTCCATTGTAATCCACTGCTGTTATGTTGGAGCCCTGTTAATTGGTGGTATTGAGGAGGCAACATGTTCTTATGATTACATCTCAGTTTGGTGGCCTGAGTCTATATAGGTTGTGACCTTCAGAAGAGTTTCTTAGCCTTTATTTTTCCCCATCATGTGACACAGATAGGCCAAAAGGGGCTGAATTGTCTCACTGTCCTTCCCATACGTCAGACAAGGCTCTAGTTTAGTAGTTTCCCTTGAAGGCAGGTGTTTGTCACTGAGAATGCTCTAGACATACTTCAAAATAGTTCCTTTTCCTATCCCTGCTGCTGGAAGTATCATGGCATTTTTCTCTGATCTTCATCCTAAGAACTTGATGGGGTTCTTGAAGGTAACTCATGTGTGTGGGCCCCCTGTGAGACTGGGTCTCCAGGAGTTTTTCTCTTGCCAACTATTTACACACACACACACACACACACGCAACAACAACAACAACAACAAAAACCTACTGCCTTCAAATCAATTCCAACTCATAGTGACCCTATAGGACAGAACAGAACTGCTCCAAGATTTACTGCTGTAAATATTTTCAGAAACAGACTGTGGTGTCTTTTTTCCACGGAGAGGCTGGTGGGTTCTAACCATGGACCTTTCAGTTAGCAGCTGAGCATTTTAACCACTGTACCAACAGGGCTACTATATCCCATACGCAGTCTCCTGCAGTTCATGAATTATCATTTAAGTGCCCCTTCCATTTCCTAGCTCCAGCAGCTTCTGTTCCCAGAAAGCTGTGATTCTGTTTTTCCAAGTCTCTAGTTCTTGGGACCTCAATTCTCTGATGAATATAAGAAGAGCTGTTGATTTTTAGTTTATTCAGCTTTTTTGTTGTCGTGAGGACAGAAGTGAAAAGTTCCAAGCTCTTTAATACTCAAAGTGGATACCAGAAATCTGTATATTTTTTATTTTAATACACATAAAAATCTAGGACTTTCATGATTTCACCCTCAACTTCAGTATTTTCTACATAAGATCTTAAGTTCCTCAACAACAAACTAAATCAAACCCACTGCCATTAAGTTGATTCCAACTCATAGCGACCCCCATAGTGTTTCAATGGGTGTAAATCTTTACAGAAGCAGACTGCCTCATCTTTCTACCGTGGAGCAGCTAGTGGATTCAAACAGCCAATCTTTTTGGTTAGCCAAATGCCTTACAATGGCACTATCAGAGTTCCTTCATAGAACAGAACTGCCCATAAGTTTTCCAAGGCTTTATGGAAGCAAAATGCTTTATCTTTCTCCTATGCAGTGGCTGGTGGGTTCAAACTGTTGACCTCCTGGTTAGCAGCCAAATGCCTTACCCACTGTACCACAGAGCCCCTTCTCAACAAGAGGTAGTTTAATCATGAACTTGCACAGTGTATTTGTAATTCTTCAAAAGAAAAAGACTTTGAAGAATTCAATAGAAAAAGCACACGGGTAATTCTTTTGGTGTTTATAAAATAAAGAACTGGACAAAATGATGTTAATATGATCATGCTTCAAAAGTGGAACAGAATTTATACGTATTCATTTATATTCCTATGTGGTTCTAGGTCTTGTTTAACTTGCTTGCTAACTCCATAAACGGAGGCTGACAAGCAAACTAAAACCAGGAAAATCAATTATAAACCTGTATTGTTCACAGCATGTGACACTTCAGGTTTCACCTACAGCATGAGACATTTTGTTTTATTCATATTCATTGGTCTCTATTTTTAAATTGTATCTAGTTAAAGAGCTTGCCTACTTCCCTAGAAATAACTTCATGTTAACACTAACCATACTTTCACTAGATTCCTTCTTTGAGTAATGTCAAGGGCCTGGTTAACTCTTACATTAGAAGTTCTCAAAGTGTGATTCCCAGACCAGCGGGAAACTTATGAAAATACAAATTCTTGAAACTTACCCCGGACCTATTGAGTCAGAATCCAAAGGAGGGACCAGCATTCAGAGTTTTCGCAAGCCCTCCAGGTGATTCCGAAGCGCACTAAAGTTTAAGAACCACTGTTTTAAAAGGGTCAGGTGTTCTAATTCCCTCCCTGCTCAGTTGATTCTGAGATCGGTACTTAACATGTTCTCAGAGAATCTCGGTAGAGCTGGTAAATAATCTTCCTTCAGAAGAGACAATGGGATATGCACACAGTTCTTTGTAATCACCTGATGACAAGAACAGACTTTCGAGACAGTATGTATAAGGTTTTCACTGTCCACATTTTTCAGAAGTGAATGGTCCCATCCTTCTTCTCAGTCTGTCTTAGTCTGGTAGCTCTGCTGAAGCCTGTCCACCACAGGTGACCCTGCAGGTATTTGAAATACTTGTGGCATAGCCTCTATCCTCATAGCAACATGCAAGCCACCACAGTACAACAAACTGACAGATGAGTAGTGGACTTCTATGATAGAGTCCCTAAAAGACTCCACAATTAGGGGTACTTTGTACCTCTGTGGCAGTCCCTTAGTAGCAGTCAGGAATAGCATTCCAACAAGGCTCAAGAAAAAGGCAGCTAAAATAGTGCTTCTCAAAGTACGTTGTGGAACATTTGAGGTTCCCAAGATCCTCTCAGAGGGTGAGTGAGGTCAAATCTATTTTCAAAATAATATTGTGATGTTAAATCTCAACATAAGACTATGCTGTTTTCTGCCTTTTCACTCTCATTCTCACAAGTGTGCAGTGGAGTTTTCTAGAGCTACACAATATGTGATATTGCAAGATACTGAATGCAGATGTGGGAGTGCAGCTGGAGATTTAAAAAACTCTGAAAAATTTAAAATATTTAGGAAATAAGTTTGCTTTTCATAAAAAAATTTGCATTAACAAATAATTCATTTTCATTTTTAAATTAATAAATATTTTAATTTTCTTGTTTTAATTTCCACTATGGTAAATATTGACCAATGTAACTCACATAAGCAAAAGCTCTTTGGAAATGTTAACTAATTTTTCAGAGTGTAAAGGGATTTGAAAGCAAAACATTTGAGAACTACTCAGTTAAAGAAGCTGATATTGGAGATTTTGCCAGTGGGAAAGTCTGGCCAGATCACCCTACAATGAAAAGCATAGTCAATAATCTCCACTTATGAACACAAATCAAACCACACCCACTGCCATGAAGTCAATTCCAACTCATAGCGACTCTATAGAACAGAGCAGAACTGCACCCATAGGGCTTTGTTGTTGTTGTTGTTGTGTGCCATCAAGTCGAACCTGATTCATAGTGACCCCTCCTTGGGTTTCCGAGGCAGTATCACTACGGAAGTAGATTGCCCCATCTTCCTTCCGAGGAGTGGCCATAGGGCTTAAAAGGGTGTAAATCTTTATGGAAGCAGACTGCCTCATCTTTCTTCCATGGGGTGGCTGGTGGGTTCAAACCACTGACATTTTGGTTGCCAACCAAATGCCTTAACCACTGTGCCACAAGACCTCCTCCTATGAACACAGAACATAGTATATGCTTTTTTTTAACCTTTTTGTTTTAAAATAGAACACAGATTTAAGAAAACACAAACACATATAGTTTAGCAATTTATTAAAATGTTAACACTCATAACTATCATCTATGTCAGAAAATAGCATTTTGCCAGTCAGAAACCCTTCCATGTGCCCTATCCCAATTCCAGCCCTCCTATTCACTCCCTCTAAAAAGAGCTACTATTCTGATCTTTATAGTAATCACTTCCTTGTATTTCTTTTTCTCTTTCATCCCATATACATCCCTAGATATTAAAGATTTTTCTAAGGAGCTCCCGTAGTGCAGTGGTTGAATGCACAGTAGCTAACCAAAAGATCTGCAGTTTGAACCCACCAGTCACTCCATAGGAGAGTGATGAGGCAGTCTGCTTCCATAAAGATTAGCAGCCTTGGAACCCCTATGGAGCAGTTCTGCCCTATCCTATAGGTTCACTATGAATCATAACAAACTCAACAGCAAAAGGCTTGGTTAGAGTTTACTCTTGCCCTGTTTTTTTATGTTGTTTTTTTTTTTTTAAGATGGTACAAAAGAGTAAGTACTTGACTACCAGCCAAAAAACTGGTGGTTTGAATCCACCCCAAGGTACCTTAGGAAGACAGGCCTGGAGATCTACTGCTGAAAGGTTACAGCCTTGAAAACCTATAGAGTACTCCTAATCTGCACACATGGGGGTGCCATGAGTCAGAAGAGACTTGACAGCAGCTAACAACAACAACGTGTTATTTTAAAATTTTTGTTTCAACATTTTATGTAAACCTTCAAACATACAGAAAAGTTGAAAGACTTTGACAGTGAGCACCTGTATATCCAATACCTGATTCTATGCTTCACATTTTACTCTACTGTTTTAAACGTGTCTATTGATTTAGCTATCTCTCTATCCATCCATATTAGTAACTTTTATTTTTAATTAATTCTTAATTTTGAGTCAGACTGTATTTTCAATGACCAATGTACATTTGCTGAACTTGTGTAATTATTTTTAATGATTGTTAATTATTTGTTCTAATCCCCAATTTTTTCTAATCTTAATAAGAATAATAACTTGCTATCAATATACCTTGAAAAACAGTTACCTTCATCTGCCAACAGTTTTACTCTCTGTTTACCCTGTTGAAGTTATTAGAACCAGTTAAAAAATGGCTTCAACACCTATGTTTTAGTGTTTTATCTTTTTCATATCAGAAACCTCTCTGGCTAAGACATCTCAGACAGTACCTCTTTCACTCTCTATCCCTTTGCTCTATTTTATATTTTTTCTCAGATTTCGCATTATGTGAACTTTTTTTTTCTTGCCTTGTTCTCAGACTTAGGAAAAAATTGTTTAATATTTCATCATTAGCTATGACATTAGCTGGTTTTATAATTGCTTTTTTTTTGAGAGCTTGGTTTTTTTTATTGTGATTTGTGTGAAAATTTACAGAGCAAACTCACTTTCCAAACAACAACTCACATACACTTTGTCTCATGACATTGACCACAATTTCCCACAATGCAACAGCTCCCTTCCCACTTCCTCCCCATAGTTACCTTTTCCCTATGTCCATCCCTCCATGCACTCCTGCCCCCTGAGGTGGCTCCCTGTGCATAGGCAGCCCTTCTTTCTCCCATGCTTGTTCTCTCCAAGGAATGTATCTACCTCAGGTAAATGTTCAACT
>NW_006921951.1:2632330-2633466 GCF_000298275.1 Orycteropus afer afer
TATACCCATGTTTGCCTTCACTGACAACGCAGTACTATATGTGCAAAAGGGTTCATCTTTGATGTCTGTACCTCCCATGTATCTCTCTCTGTCTTCCTTTTAAGAACTTGTTTTATATTCAAAGTCACGCGTACATTTAGTTTCATTTCCCATTCGCCATGTCCAACCCTAACCCAGTCTCCTTCCCTCCCTATCCTGTAACACTCCCACTGTGCCCCTCATAATTATGCACTCCTGTTTGTCCTGCATTTCCTTAGTTTGAATGTTGGTCCTCTGTTGTCCCATGGTCTATTGCTTTAAGGGATGTATTACCATTGAGTGTGTGGGTGTGGCATCCTGGGTTGAGCGGTCTGCATGTACATCTTGTTAACTATTGGGCTGAAAGCCCACCCCTGGGGGTGAGTTTTATTCCAGGAGCCAAATGTATTTCAGGGCCATAGTATTGGGAGTCTCACCAGATTTCATCTGACCTGTAATTCTGGTCATTATTGAGTTTTTGGATTTTGTTCCACTTTTTCCCTCCCACTCCATCCAGGATCTCCAGATTTGATCCTTTCCTGAGTGGTTGGCATTGGTAGCCCATCCAGTTCTTCTGGTCTTGAGGGCCGTCGTATCCTAGGGTTGATTGCTTCTAAATGCCTTTGTGTGTGTGTGTGTGATTTTCTTCACTTCTGATGCTAGGAGACCATTAGCTGCATCTTACATGGCTGCTTGAAAGCTTTTAAGACCACAGTCACTACTCACCAATGTAGGATATGGAGCAACGCTTCTATGTATTTTGTTGTGCCAATTGAGTCTGATGTACTCCAGTACTATGGTCCTGAGGTAGTAGCTTCATTGGATCTCTCTCCCATAGTGATGGGATGTCTGTGAGGGATTACTCTGTGTCTGTCTTCTACTGTTTCTGTAAGGACTGCAGGTATTTTGTATCACTGGTGTCTGTATAAGATTAGCTTCAGCTGAGTCTATTCTTAGTCTAGAGTATACCTCTATTCACTGATCCCTGTCTGATCATCTCAGGTGCTTATGTGTTTATCTGTATAGCCTAGTGTTTGGTGTTAATGGCAATGTGGTATTGTGGACACATTGGTTGGTTTTAGCATCTGTCGTCTATCTCTTATGTGCACGGTTCAGTG
>NW_006921951.1:2634852-2646872 GCF_000298275.1 Orycteropus afer afer
TTAAAGAGGATATCCCTTCCCCATTTAATGGGCTTTGGGCCTTTGTCAAAGATCAGTTGTCCATAGATGGATGGGTCTATGTCTCTTGCCCCGTTTTTAAACAATAAATTTTTTAAGTCTCTTTTAATCTACAGGTTTACCCTCTATCCCTGTCTTTGCCAAGGTTCTCTGGAAAAGCAAAACAAGTGAAGCTTATATATTTATATATAAACCCAAATCCACTGCCACTGACTTGATTCTGACCTATTATGACCCTACAGGACAGAGTAGAACTGCCCTAGAGGGCTCCCAATGCTGTAAAGTTTTATGGAAGCAGACTGCCTCATCTTTCTCCTGCAGAGCAGCTGGTGGGTTCAAATCACTGACCAGACCACCAGAGCTCCTGCTGTATATAGAGAGGGATCTTAATCTCAAGGAAATGACTCACATGGTTATAGGGTCTATAACAAGTCCCAAGTCCATGGGTCCTGACTCATGTAGCTTCTGAGGATGATGAATTCAAGCTTAGCAAGAAAGATAACATGCTGCTGGCTCAAGTCCAAAGAACTAGAGGTCAGATGCAGGATCTAAATTGAGCAAAAAGCCAGAAGGCTTTGCCAGAACATCCATATATAGTGGATGTAGGCCACAGACCCAAGGAAACTTCCCTTCAACTGACTGGCTGCTCATAGCAGATCTTTATCATGAAAGTGATTACATTATATCAAATCTCGTCATAGGGGATGGACCACATCATTACATAAGTTCCAAAAAACTAAGAATCATGGCCCAGCCAAGTAGACATACAACCTTAACCATCACAATCCCTTTCATTTCCTAGCAAATATCTGTTGAAGAATCCAGGCTTGTAGAGTGTCCTACAGCCTGGATTTTGCTGATTACATTCTCATGGCACAATTCAACATGTTCCTCTGTCCTCAGTGTTTCCTGAAAATTGGCAGCTAGATTAAGAGGTTGATCCAGAGGCTTGAGCACACTTGGGTTCAAGCCAATATGCTTTTCACCCTCTGTTAAGTGTAAGAAGATAGGCAAGAATCACCACACATTTGAAAACAGCATATAATATAATGTTGTTGTTGTTATGTGCTGTCAAGTCAGACCTGACTCATAGCGACCCCTCCTTGGGTTTCCGAGGCAGTATTACTATGGAAGTAGATTGCTCCATCTTCCCTCCGAACATAATATGATAGGGATCGAAAAAAAAAAAATAATAATAAAGCAACTTGGAGACACAGTGCTCATAGAGGAAAACATGCATTATCATTATGCTTAGAGAATCAGAAGAAGATACTGTAGCTTGGATACTAGCTAACTGCCAAAAACCAGTTTGATCCTCATAAGGCACATTAGTAAGAAAGTCTAAATGTTAATACTTCTAAAACTCTAAATATCTTAGCATATATTACTCTAGTTGAGTGTTCCTTACAGTTATGGACAAATCTATTGAAGTCACAGTCACTTGTCCACACAAAGAACAGAGAACAGATATTTTACTCAATAGATAGTGGTGTAGCAATTGCACAGCACCTGAGCTCCCATGAGCATTAGAACATTCACAAACTCCTGTATAAATAGCTACAGTAACATCAGGCACAGACTAGGCTATAGAAAGTTTCCCCCTGACCAAAGAAATAAGAGTCTCTGGGAACAGAACTACTGGGTCTTGATGCACAATGAAGATTAGTTGTCTGTTGAAAAACCTTTAACTGTCTGCCCAAGAATAGTTGAACATGCTAATCCAATCAAAGTGGATGGCAGAACTCCCAAGAAAAAGACTGAAATGCTACTGGGGGAAAATAAAGCTAATAGATAATATAATAACTCATTAAGAAAAAGAAATGCCATGTAGCCAAGTGGTCAAGCTCCACAACCAATCCTGTAACCCTTTTTAATCATCACTTGTATATGTATCCCAATCATGGTCCTTTCCCAGATTCTGTAGTCCTGCCTGTGACATTGATGATGCCACTTGCCACCAGTCATGATTCTGTGATGATTTGTAGTCTGTCACATAATGAACACCATGACCTGTGATTCAGGGGAATCCATTTGGTCTTCTGTACTTTGTACATGCTAATGGTTTCCCTCATCTGGATGACTGTCTCTGTTTTGTCTTTGTCCTGTCTAAGACTTAATAAAGGGTCTGTATAGAACATACTTGAATCTAGAGGCTTTTTTCCCCTGCACACCTACTTTACCAAGCATGATGTTCTGCAAGAGACTGGTTCCCCCTGACAACATGTCCAAAGTACATGAAATGAAGTCTCTCCATCCTTGTTTCTAAGGAGCATTCTGGCTGTACTTCTTCCAAGACAGATCTGTTTGCTCTTCTGGCAGTCCATAGCATATTTAGTATTCTTTGCTAATACCATACATAATTCAAAGGCTTCAATTCTTCATTGATCTTTCTTATTCATTTTCCAGTTTTCACATGCATATGAGGCAACTGAAAATACCATGGCTTGAGTCAAGCCCACCTTAGTCCTCAAAGTGACATGGTGTCTGGGTATGACTCATTCATGATCATGTAGCCTTCAGTCATAGCCACAAGGTGGCTACAAGACAACACTAGGACCCCAACATTTAATTTAAATTAGATAACATGCAGCTATCTTCAATAAGTCATTAAGGACACACCCAGGCAAGTTCCCTAATTCTTTGTGGGAGTATAATCTACTTTCAAGGAGCTCTGGTAGCATAGTGCCTAAGATACTTGACTGCTAACCAGAAGGCTGGTGGTTCAAACCCACCAGCCACTCCTCGGAAGGAAGGTTGGGCAATCTACTTCCGTAGTGATACTGCCTCGGCAACCCAAGGAGGGGTCGCTATGAGTCGGGTCTGACTCAATGGCACATAACAACAACAACAACAACAATCTACTTTCAAATACATTCTTCCTGAGGGAAAATTGCCCCTTCCTAGGCTGGTCCTGGACTTTCCGAGCATAGCCACAGTACTGGTTTAACGGCCAGAAAGAACTCAAAAGGCACCTGAATTTAAGTCAAGACTCAAAATGGAGTTAGGCCTCCCACTGTAGATCCACAAACTAAGTGCTTTAGAATTTAAACACCAATATAGAGGGTCAGCAAAAAAGAGGAAGACCCTCAACGAGATGGATTGACCCAATGACTACAACAATGGCTCAAACATAACGATGGTGGTGAGGGTGGTACAGGACCAGGCAATTTCATATTGTTGTACACAGGGTTGGAATAAGTCAGAATTGATTTAACAGCACCTAACAACACTCTGGTAGCACAGTGCCTAAGGCACTTGACTGCTAACCAGAAGGCTGGCGGTTTAAACCCACCAGCTACTCCTTGGAAGATGGGGCAATCTACTTCTGTACTGATACTGCCTCGGAAACCCAAGGAGGGGTTGCTATGAGTTGGGTTCAACTCGACAGCACATAACAACAACAACAACGAAGGAGCTCCAATGGTGCTGTGGTCAAGGCACTGGGCTGCTAACCAAAAAAGGTCCATCTGTTAGGCAGTAAGATAGGATAGGGGGCTGTCTTCTGGGCAGGCCATAAGGGAGGAGAAAAGGGCGAGAGACGGAATATCTAAGAAGGTTAATAAGCTAATACCTGCCGACAATTGTAAATGCCGATGAGGCCTGGCCAATCAAAATTAAGCTAAATGATCACAGGGGGTAAGCATGCTGCTAAAACGACAAGGAGGCCACATGTTCTGACCTCCTCTAACCCTACAAGGGGAAGGCAGGATTACCAGCAGTAACCCAAGGCCTATTACTGCAAGGCCAAACATGCTGCCTCCCTCCAGCCCTTTCACCAACCTTTCCTCCCAAAGCACCCACCACCTCTCTCCTGGGTTCGATAATTCGCTGCAGTGGCCACACAGAACTCACAGATTACAGGGTTTATTAGGGAAGCACCAGGCTACAACTCAAATTCAGGAAGAACGCTCAGTCTCTCTCCCAGCCCACCGTCCCTCAGCCAAGAGTCTCTCACAGTCTCTTTCCCAGCAGTGCTGGTCCCTCGGTGTCTCACTCAGCAATGAGTGTCTCTTGTGTCTCTTTCAGCAGCACGTCTTCCTCCACCAGCAGTCAGAGAGAGCTCTGCCTCCAGGAGGCCTCCTTTTGAGCCCAGGAAGGGTGGTCAAACTAGCCAATCATAGCATCAGAACTCTAAGCACGTGAGAGAGAATGGGCACCTCCCAGAACATTGTATTGTGTCACTCCCAACAGAAATAACCCAGGTGGATAGCTTCAGCAATCAGGGGCTGCTCAGTTGCTCATACAAAATCCCACCTTGGAGTTTACAAAGACTTATGGGTAGAAAAGCCACACTAAGTAATTTACCACACTGCACATGCACAGAAGGGCTCTCAGGGATCTCCAACCAACTTGTCACTCAAGAGACCTAGCCCCGTCCTGAGTAACACTCCTTCACTAAGAATGCCCCTTTCAAGAAGTATAAAAGCAGTGAGTTTGCTTAACATTTTTTCCATTCGGTGAGAAAGACCCACCTCCATCCCTCTGGAGAAGCCCTTTGCTTCTATCGGCCCTCCCCACTCGCGAGGAGAGGTCAGCTTCCACTCTGAAAACGTCCTTGCTTTAGCTTGGGGTCTTTCTCATCCCGCCAGAAAGACTCCTTCTGTTCCTTTGGACCATACTTGTGCATTTAATAAATGGTGGTGTAGTGCATAAGGCCATATGACTGCTAACCAGAAGACTGGCGGTTCAAACCCACCAGCCACTTCCCGGAAGGAAGATTGGGTAATCTACTTCCGTAGAGACATCACCTCAGAAACTCAAAGAGGGCTAGCTAGAGTCAAATCTGCTCCACAGTGTTTGGTATGGGATGCTTGCGTGTTGACTGACGCTTGTATTGAGTGAGTCTATAAACCCCACCAAACACCGCGATGCTCCCGATCACCTGGGACCCTTGCCTGCCCGCGGATCCTCTTAAGCAGCTGTACGCTGCAGCAGGGGGACGTTGCTCGCTCCTGTCTGGCACCACTCACTCTCAGAACACGCTGACTGCTTGCAAGGATGCCTGCCTGTGAGCCATCCAATTGCCGTGATTCCTCTCCCCGGAAAGGACGGGAACCAGAGCAAGGCTATCTCCTGCAGTACAACAGGTGGTTCAAATTCACCAGCTGCTCTGCAGTCTGCTTCTGTAAAGATTTACAGATTTGGAAACTTTATGGGAGTCACTATGAGTTGGGAATCAGCTCAGTAGCAGCGGGTTTGGGCATGGATTTAACAGCAATAACAATACAGCTCATTACTGTAACAAATATTAAAAACTAATATAAGAGCTAATTCTGTCAAAGAGCAAAATGAAGTCTCTGATAAAATTAAAGCAAATATTTTTGTTGAAGGAATAAAAAGGATTTGAACCAGGGAAACATAAAGCTTCAAACTGAAACTAACTGCTCCAGCAAAAGGAACTTTTTGCAGAGTTTAAGTACAAAAAATTCAAGAACCTTCAAAGAAAAATTCTGATTGTCTAACATTTACAAAATCATGTTTTAGCAGTCACTTACTCCTTACTCATTGCTTTGTTAATCCTAAAGCTTGAATTAGTTTAGTATCAGTTAATGTTTGGATATCGTGGAGCCAGCCTGAGTAAGCATTCTTCCTGAGAACAGGAAGGAAGGGAGTCAGCAGCCTTTCTGAGGTATTCTGGTTAGGTGACCTTTGAAAGTCAGCTCAGAATGAACAGTAAACACCAAAATGAAGTTTAGCTTACACCTTGAGCAGACATCTCTCCTTATGCCAAGCACCAAGATTTTGGGGGTTCCTTCACAATCTTTACCACTTTTGAGAATTTCTATTGAATGGCTCAACCATATCACACTTAAATTTGCAGATTATTTTGCCTAGCTACTCTGAGACCCAAGGGAAGACTGATGCCAAGACACATGGAGATCTCCAAGGATCCCAGGCTCACAGATGTTGAAAGGAGAAAAGGACCATTCCCCAGAGCTCACAGAAAGAGAGAACCTTCCTCTAAAGCTGGCACCTGAATTGGACTTCTAGCCTCCTAAACTGTGAGAAAATAAATTTGTTTGTTACAACCATCCATATGTGGTATTTCCGTTATAGCAGCAATAGATAAAACTAAGACAGCAGGGTTGCTAAATGTATTAACAACTAATATCCTCTAAATTCTTTTATTTTGACAATGGTCTATAAAGATAAGTTTCAGAAAATTCAGCCTGATAAAATAACTCATGACTGTAGACAATATAATTTTTCCACACTGGAGATAAATTTATAACATAACTGTTGATATTACAGACAAAATGACTAAATACTAGATAATAAAACCAGACAATGTGATCTGTGGAGAGGATGGCATTAGGTAGGATATACTCTCCAGAAGGAGACACTGGAGTTGGTGCCTGAATGATAAAAAGGAGCCTGCAGAGTCCACATGACAAGATATGAGGAGCAGAGCTCTAGGCAGACAGTAAGTGCAAAGGTCCTGATGCAGGTAGGAGTTCAAATTATATGGAAGACCTGGATAGCTGTAAAAGAGTAAATGGGTGAGCGGCAGTGGGAGGCTCAAAAGGGTGACCATTGGGTAAAATGAGATTAGAGAAGTAGGCAGAGCCAGATCACAGCAGCCTTGTGGGCTGTAATAAGGTGTTTGGGTCGTATTCCATGTGCAACAAGATGCAGGGAAATGGCATGATCTGATTTACATTTTGTTTAAAAAAGTACTCTGGGTGTACAGAGAAGTGTAACTATAGTGGGGCAAGACTGAAAGCAGAAATAACAGCTGGGAGGCTGTTGTGTAGGTGAGAGAAGTAAGCTTTTACTGTAAAGGGTCAGATAGTAAATATTTTAGACTTTGTGTGCTCCGATGATCACATATTATATTCTTTATTTTTTTTCAATGCTTTTAAAAATGTTAAAAAAAAAAAAAAGTTCTTACCTCTTGGGTCATACAAAAATAGTATTTGCCGGATTGGACCAGACTAGCTGGGCAGCAATGTGTTGTTGTGTGCTGTTGAGTTGATTCCGACTCATAGTAACCCTATATGACAGAGTACGACTGCCCCATAGGGTTTCGTAGGCTGTAACCTTTATGGTCCAGCTGTGAGGATTTTTGTTTTCTTTGTGCTGAGATGTAGCCCATACTGAAGGTTATATGTAATCTTTAATCTTCTTCAGTAAGTACTTCATATCCTTTTTGCTGTCAACAAGCTAGATTGTATTACCTGTACATCAGATTGTTCATGAGTCTTCCTCCAATCCTGATGTCTCATTCTTCTTCACATATAGTCCAGCTTCTTGGATTATTTGCTTAACATATAGACTAAATAAGTATGGTGAAAGGCTATAACCCTAATGCACACCTATTCTGATTTTAAACTGTGTGATATCCCCTTGTTGTGTTTGAATGACAGCACAATTAAGTGTCCTGGAATTTCCATTCTTTGCAATGTTATCCATAATTTGCTATGATCTACACAGTTAAATGCCTTTCCATAGGCAATAAAACACAGGTAAACATCTAAAAAAAAATGACTACATACTGAAATTGATAAATTCTGTAAGATGACAAAAATAAATGAAACATACCCTTTAGAAAACACTGATGGTCATATATTGTTCTTTACAGACATATTTATATAATATTTATATATTTATATAAAGATGGAAATCAACATTTGTAGCGTCAATAGGTTTGATTAGCAAATCATACCCATATAGGTATGATTGTTAAAGTATGCCCTTGATTCTATTATTATTGAATAATCTGTAAATTACATTACAAGTTGTAATCCCCCATCCACTACCAGAACATGCCCTGTAATATATGATGATTCTAAAAGAAATACAACTGCATGTGCCACTTCAACAGGTTCTCCAAACCTCTGAAGAGGAATATTTTTCTTTAAATGTTCTTCATTCAAGTCTTTTGTCATATCTGTGTGAATAAATCCTAAAATAAGAAATATTTGTTTTAGTTGAAAAGGGTAGACACTAAGATATATGCTTGAAATAAAGTAAAAATGAATTCACTCCTGAAAATTTTAATTATTAATAAGCCTTGTTAGGAAATATAAAGTTCTGCTAGTTATCAAGGAACCGAGTTTATATTTTTATTCAGTTCCACTCAATGAACGTTTATTGAACACTAAAGTATTTGCCCCCAAAATACGTGGCTCAAAATTTTGCATAATATTAACTGGGTGAATACAAACACGTATAAAACAAAATTCCATTCCTAAAGAAACCTATAACTTATGGAGAGAATAGTCACTCTCACACATAATTATAATGTAAGAATGTTTATACCTTTCAAAGGTATACACAAAGTACCATAGAAGTGATTAATTTTCACTTGAATGGGGCAGAGGAGTGGAAGGTAAGGAAGGTAAGGAATAAAAGCATCATAAAGGTGGTCACACGAACTGATGTGGCAATTCTAACAAAAATCAGCTCCATTTGTTATAGCTAAGATAATTAGAACAACCAGTTTTTCCAATATCCATGTTAATAAAAAAAACCTTTATGGTCATAATCAATTCTGATGCAAGTATATACAAAACATTCAAGAGTTAACATGGTATTGGTGTATGCAGATATATTTTACAGAGAAGATGTTCTACACTAAAGTATAAAGTATTATATAAGATATTCAGCAACCAATTCTAAACAATTCATATTATAGGTATATGCCAGGGAGAACAGTAGGTTTATTAAGAACACTTCTGGAATTAGTCTGAGACATACAAATACATGTTACTAATAAAATACTTAGCACATATAATTATTTAGACTTTTAAAAAGAAAGCAAATAATTAATCCTCAGGAAATGAACCACAATTAAAAAATCAATAAACTTTTTAAGGTCATGAAAAATATATGGAATAAAAGATATGACACATAAAGTAAAAGTTTACTGTGCAATCTCAAAACCACAGCTTTCAAACTGACTTCAGTTACAAATAAATCATTTATAACTCAAACCATAAATCAACCTAAATATATTGCCATTTAAAATACCACAGTAAATGTGGACTGAACCCTAGATTAATTAAGAATTAGGATTAAGCCACTGGTTTATTATGCAATACTATGTAATTTTTTAACTTTCCTTTTTCATAGGATTTCATTTATAAATATCTAAACAGGTTCTTAAGATCCTCATGAGAAATAATCATAGAGTTTTCTATAATGAAGTCTATGACAGTTGTATTATAGAAAAACTGGAAAAAAGCTGAATTTCTTTCTGAATTTCAAACTGGCTAAATAAATCACAGCACATCCACACAATAGAAAATGTCCAGCTATTAAAAATGATACTGTTGTTGTTAGGTGCCATCGAGTCATCTCCGACTCACAGCAACCTCATGTACAGCAGAATGAAACACTGCCCAGTCCTGTGTCAACTCCATGATCTTTGCTATACCTGAGCCTATTGTTGTAGCCACTGTGTCAATCCATCTCATTGAGGGCCTTCCCCTTTTTCTTTGTCCCTCCACTTTACCAAACATGATATCCTTCTTTAGGGAATGGTCCCTTCTTACAACATGACCAAAGCAGGTGAGACAAAGTCTGGCCATTCTCGCTTCCAAAGAGCATTCCGGTTGCACCTCTTTCAGGACAGATTCATTAGTTCTTTTAGCAGTCCAAGGTACTTTCAGCATTCTTCACCAACACCACAACTCAAAAGCATCAACTCTTCTTTGATCTTCCTTTTTCATTGCCCAGCTCTCACATGCATGTGAAGCAACTGAAAATACCATGGCCTGCATCAAGCATACCTTAGTCTTCAAGGAAACATCTTTGCTCTACAGCACTTGAAAGAGGTCCTTTGCAGCAGATTTGCCCAATGCTATATGATGTCTGGTATCTTGACTGCTGCTTCCATTGGTGTTGACTGTAGAATCAAGTAATATGAAGTCTTTGACAACTTCAATCTCTTCTCCATTTATAGTGATGCTTCTTACTGGTCCTGTTGTTAGGATTTTTGTTTTCTTTATATGGAGGTGTAATCCATATTGTAGACTGTAGTCTTCGATCTTCATCAGTAAGTGTTTCAAGTCATCCTCACTTTCAGTGAGCAAAGTTGTGTTGTCTGCATAACACAGGTTGTTAATGAGCCTTCAAAACGAATATATGGATACCACTCCTTGGATATCCAAGAGATAATCCTCGGAAACCCAAGGAGAGGTCGTTATGAGTTGGATCTGACTCGACAGCAGCGAGTTTGGTTTTGGTAGTTTGATCTCTACAGAAGTAGACTGCCCAATCTTCCTTCTGAGGAGTGACTGGTGGGTTTGAACTGCCAGCCTTCTGGTTAGCAGTCAAGTGCGTTAGGCACTACACCACCAGAGCTGCCATCAAAATATTAACAGTGATTATTATTAAACACTGGAATACAAGTGGTAATATTTACTTTCTTCTTTGTACTTTCCTGTTCTTTCCAAATTGCTACAACAAATATATATTATCTAAGGAGCTCTGGTAGCATAGTGCCTAAGGCACTTGACTGCTAACCAGAAGGCTGGCGGTTCAAACCCACCAGCCACTCCTCGGAAGGAAAGTTGGGCATTCCTACTTCCGTAGTGATACTGCCTCGGAAACCCAAGGAGGGGTCGCTATGAGTCGGGGCTGACTCGATGGCAAAACAACAACAACAACAACAACAAGTATTCAAAGAAAAAGTTACTGGAGAAAAGACATATAGTACTAAGCTCAGACTCTCTGTAATGAGGACTTGGAATAACAAAACTAATTCTGTATTATTTGTGTCTCATTTGATATTACATTGTCAGATACAATATCCTCTATAACAAAACCATACATTTACTTAAAAAGTCAGCAACATTTCCTTCATTCCCTTTCATCTTTAAAAACAGTGAGATAGCCAGAAAGAATAAAGAATAAAAGGAAAAACAGTTGACATAGATAATGATAAAACTGGATAACCAGGCTCTGCAGAATTTCAAGTGGACTGAAAGTAAAACTAATTTACAGTGAAGAGCCAGTGGGCAATCTAATAATCTTAAGAAACACTATCATGGAGTTCTTGTTAACTAAAGTTTTCTGTCTTTGGACATAGTTCTAAGATACTATACTAGAAAGAAAATCATATTCTGTGGGGGAAAAAAAATTAATAGGCATCTTACTTTGATTTTAAGAGATTTCTCTTATATACAGCCCAAAAATTAACCATAAAAGTCTGATCCAAACTTCAACAGTTATAACTTATTTTTTCTACCAGGAAATACTACTTAGCAACACTGTCTATTTGCCTTTTCTGATTCAAAAAAGGTTGTGATAGTTAAGTTTGTGTGTCAACATGGCCAGGCAAGTTGGAGGTAGTTATTCCCCATGATGAGACTGGCAATCAACTCCATGGTGGAATCTGCCACAAGCAGCTGAGTAGCTGCTTTATACATGTGGTCTGCTTCCCATATATAAGCAGAAGCTTTGGGATTGGTCTCTAGCCTTTTGGCACACTTAAACCGTGCACAAAGCCAAGTCATTGTTCAACACCCTGCCATGCCCTGCCAATCTTGGGAATTCATCTGGACTTGAATTAGTGGCCTGCCATGTTGTTTGGTAACATTGGGACTGTGCCATTTTACTTGTCAACCTTGGGCTTGTCAGCCTCAGCAGCCAGCAGCTGTGTGAGTGAAGAAAAGCCTCCAGCTTCAGTGGGCCAGGAGCAGGAAGCAAAACTGAAGCCCAAGGTTGAGGGCCTTTCACCCAGCCCCTAGAGTCTGAGGCTTTGAACTCATACTTAAAGTCTACAAAACTGTAAGAGAATAAACTTCTGTTTGTTAAAGCCATCCCATTTGTGGTATATTCCTGTCAGAGCAGCACTAGAGGTAACAAAAACAAAGACAGTCAATAACAAGTCCATTACCTCATGAATTAAAAAGACTGTGTGCTTCCTTAATTTTAAAATTCCTTAATTTTAATTCATAGCTTGTTGTTGTTGTTGTTGTTGTTAAGTGTCGTCGAGTCGTTTCCGACTCATAGCGACCCCATGCACAGCAGAACGAAACACTGCCTGATCCCGC
>NW_006921951.1:2650082-2660457 GCF_000298275.1 Orycteropus afer afer
TCCTCACCTAATCCCTTCGGCTGACTGCTCTTCTTTGGCTTCCTGGGTTTTATCCCCTTTCTCCTGCTCTTCTGGCCTGTTATTCTGGGCATCCCTGCATTGTCTCTCCTCACCTGTAAGCCTGGGGCTGACTGCTCTTCTGTCCGGGTTCAAGGCTTTTATCCCCTTTCTCCTGCTTAATGATTTTGAGTTATATTCCACATTTCTCAAACAGGTAAAAGGTCAAATTGTCAGGAATTATTTTTTTAATGCTAACTCAATAACCATTGAGTACAAACAAAAATTGTATTTAAGTTTTTATAAAATCTCCAATTCTCTGGAGTGTTTTATCTTTTTGCAGGCAGAGGTATGCTTCCCCAATGTGTAAATTACCTACTAAATCACGAAACAATGAAATACTCTATTACTGCTTTGAGCTAATTCAAAGTGTTTTTTTTTTTTTTTTTTTAACAATTTTAGTCTACTTTGAACCACTTGTTTTTACAAACAAAATGACCTCCCTCCATGCATACAGAATGACTGCTTGGAATAAATCTTACATTTTAACTTCTTTGTGTTTTGATCATGTTTAACAATTTGTCAGAAAAGTTGAATGATTTAAAGTTAAAAAGGTAACATTTAAAATTCATGTTATCTTGTCAGAGTTTATGATACTTTTATCCTTTATTCTCTAGAGTTTTTGAGTTCTAGTAAAATTAGCATAAAATATTTTCCCACAACCTCTCAATTTCTCACAAGAAAATCACTGATACATTTTAATGTTTTTTTTTAAAAAAAAAAAATCATAAAAAAAGGATAAATCATTTTCAAGAAAGATGTTTTGGCTATGGCTCAGCAAATTCCAGGCTCAACTCCTATCTGGCTCTTGTGGTTTTTCTTCTCTTTTTTAAATTTTATTGTGATTTGGGTGAAAGTTTACAGAGCAAATTCATCTTCCATACAGCAGTTCACATACACTTTGTCTCATGACATTAACTGTAATTTCCCACAATGTAACAACTCTCCTCCCACTTCCTCCCCATAGCCACATCTTCCCTGTGTCCTTACCTCCCATGCACTCCTGCCTCCCAAGCTGTCTCCCTGTGCATACACAGCCCTTCTAGTCTACCATGACTGATCCCTCCAAGGAGTTTATCTATCTACCTAATGTAAATGTTCACCTCATATGCTTGTGTTTTGTTTGGTTGGAAGCCACAGGAGTGGGTTCAATTCCAGACATGAAGGGGCCATCAGTGGTTCCATCAGCCTCTATCAGACTAGCAAACCTGTTTTTTTTTTTTTAAATGATTTTGAGTTATGTTCCACATTTCTCCCACTCTATCTAGGATCTCCTACATAGATCCCCCTCTGACTGACTGGCTGACAATGGTAGCCAAGCACCATCTAATTCTTCTGGTCTCATAGTCATATACGCTGAGGATCGCATGGTGTACTAGTCCTTTGGACTAATTGTTTCCATGTGTCTTTGGCTTTCTTCATTCTTCCTTGCTCTGGATGAGGATAGACCCATCGCTGCATCTCTAGATGGCCGCTTGTAAGCTTTTAAGATGCCAGTGGCTACTCACCAAAGTAGAATGTGGAACAATGCTTTGTGTAGTGTGTTATGTCAATTGAGCCTGATGTCCACTGCGACAATGGTCCTGAGCCCACAGGTCCAACTACTCACTCTCTCTGGGTACCTGGCTGTGGCCAAGAAGTGACTACCACCTTGTCCCTTGTCAGCTCTACTATAAACAAACACAATGCACTGCCATCGAGTCAGATTTGACTCACAGCAGCCCCTCCTTGGGTTTCCGAGGTGGTATATCACTATGGAAGTAGATTGCTCAAACTTCCTTCTGAGCAGTGGCTGGTAGATTTGAACTGCCAGACTCCTGGTTAGCACTCAAATGCCTTAGGCACTATGCCACCAGATCTCCTTACAAAACATACAAATATACTTGTAGAAATGTTGTCTGCCTAGTGGCTTTTTCTTCTTCTTCTTCTTCTTTTTTTATTGTGATTTGGGTGAAAATTTACAGAGCAAATTCACTTTCCCTACAGCAGTTCACATACACTCTGTCTCATGACATTGACCACAATTTACCACAATGCAACAGCTCCCCTCCCACTTCCTCCTGATAGTTACCTCTTCCCTGTGTTCATCCCTCCACATCCTCCTGCACCCTGAGCTGTCTCCCTGTGCATAAACAGCCCTTCTTTCTCCCATGCTTGTTCTCTCCAAGGAGTGTATCGACCTCAGGTAAATGTTCAACTCATATGCCTATCTTTTGTTTGGCTGGAAGCCACAGATGTGGGTTCAATTCCAGATCTGAAGGGCAGCTAAGGGCCGAAGTCTCAGTGGTTCCAACAGACTCTATCAGACCAGCAAACCTGGTCCTAGTGGCTTTTTCTTAAAGCCAACATTTTGAGTAAAAAGACCACATTAAACTCTACTGCCTACTCTGATAATTGCTGTTGTTGGTAGCTGCAGTCAAGTCGGCTCTGTTTCATAGTGACACAACACAGCGTAGTCCTGCACCATGATCAGTATCTTCTGTTGCTATGTGAAATACCAGTAGCAGAGCTTCCAGCATCATAGCAACATATAAGCCACCACAGTACGACAATCTGATAGATCGTGGGCTCTAATAATATTACCCTCTTATTTTGCTTTAAGTTTAGTAAAGTGAACTCCCTAAAAGGACCTTTCATTGTTACATTGATAGCTGTACAGTCTAGAATAGTTCTAATTTAAGACGCCCTGATGCTAATCCAGGTTTTCATCAATGCTGTGTTGAAAGTAACTGATCTGATTTCTGCTTCTGGGTAGATGTTAGTCCTGATATGGTTGTCTTGTTGAGGATAAAGGGTTAGGCCACACGACATGTAAGAGGCCATTTGCAAGTGTTTCCACCTTCAAAAAAAGGCAGATTCTATAATAGGGCATAACATACTAGAAGGTACACTTGAGATTGCAAAGACTTAGATAATGATACAAGTTCAAGGGTAATCCCACTGAGATAGAAAAATGGCCTTGGTTACACTGAGGTAGGCCATGAGGACAGACGATGATCTATGGCCTCCCAAAACAACCACTCCAAGTAAAGCGGATATATGGAACAAATAAAGGATATTGTCCTCCAGTTTCTAGGTTTTGTTAAACATTTCATCTTGTATTCAGCTCTGCTATGATCTGTGTCCATGTTAAGCCAGGTTTGGAAAGGAGAGAGGGGTGCCTTCTGAATCCAGTAGTGATTAACAAGTAGTCCAGAACTAGGATCATGATGTCCAGTCACTCATCTCACATGAATATTCTCCCTCCACTGTCCAAGCTTAGCAAATAAGGGTGTTACTTCATTGGGAGAAGCTTGCCACAGCCTCTCTTCAGACCTCTAAATAGATACCAGGAATGACAAACTCACCAGACAGCAGCTAGCCATTACTGGACTCTACACTAAACGCCAAAAAAGAAAAGACGTATCAGAGACCAAGTTGAAAGGATAGGATAAACCAGCACTGCCTTCTCCTCCTAAACAGTGATATGGAGGACAAAGATAGCTATATCCCCAATTTATCAGAAATCAAATAAAAAATGTGAAGCTAGTCTCTAATTGGGAGCTCTGGTGGTATAGTCCCTAAGGCATTTGACTGCTAACCAGAAGGCTGGAAGCTCAGACCTACCAGCCACTCCTTGGAAGGAAGACTGGGCAATTGACTTCTGTAGAAATACCGCCCCAGAAACCCAAGGAGGGGTCACTATGAGTCGGGATCAACTCCACAGCAGCGAGTTTGGTTTCTTGGTTTGTAATCTCTAATTACAAATTAATCTGGGGTCTACCAAATTTCAATGTCATCTTATGCTAAACAAAAAGCTGAGGAATCCTCATTTGTAAATGTATCCTAATCCCAGGGCACAGCAAATGAACAGTCTTTTGCATTGTATACCCTATCATAAATTGGAATCAACTCTATGGCAATGAGTACAGGTTTACCATAAAACGGCATTAGTTTTTAAACATCCCACACTCCCATCCTGTCCCTGTACTGTTTTCCAGTTTGTTCTCTCTCACCTTGGTTCCATAGGACTCTCCCACATATCATTCATTCACTTCATTTGTGAAGTTCTAAGAATTTTGCTCTACCCTTCCCTTTACTTTGTATCTATTTACAATGCCTTTCACTCTGGGCTATAAAAATTACAAACGACCAGTAGTGCCACTGTCTGACAAATGATGTTATAGCATTACTTGTTGAAAAGGAAAGGAAGAGGTTTCCAGCTGGCTATAATGCTATCACTCCTTAAATCAATAGATAACCGAAACGTCTGCATTCAATTACTAACTTAAAACAAGGATACTTCTACTTTAGTTCCATGTTGTTGTTGTTGTTGTTTGCCGTCGAGTCGGCCCCGACTCATAGCGACGACCCCTCCTTGGGTTTCCGAGGCAGTATCACTACGGAAGTAGGATTGCCCAACCTTCCTTCCGAGGAGTGGCTGGTGGGTTTGAACCGCCAGCCTTCTGGTTAGCAGTCAAGTGCCTTAGGCACTATGCTACCAGAGCTCCTCTTTAGTTCCATACCCATAACATATCACTACACATTTTTTTCTATTATATGAACTTTTTTTACTGTTCAAGGATACTGTTGCTCATAAAAGTGCATGGTCCTTGTGCAAAAAGAATTTAAACTTGATAAACTCTAAAAGGAACTATATTTCCTTTATCCATTTTTGGCTAATTATATAGAATAAATAAACAGAAGCATCTCATTTCCATATTACTGTTGTTGTTATGTGCTGTCGAGTCAAACCTGACTCATAGCGACCCCTCCTTGGGTTTCCAAGGCAGTATCACTACAGAAGTAGGATTGCCCAACCTTCCTTCGAGGAGTGGCTGGTGGGCTTGAACCGCCAGCCGTCTGGTAGCAGGCAAGTGTCTTATCCACTATGCTACCAGAGCTCCATATTACTAGGGCGGTTCAAACCCCCCAGCCACTCCTCGGAAGGAAGGTTGGGCAATCCTACTTCCGTAGTGATACTGCCTCGGAAACCCAAGGAGGGGTCGCTATGAGTCGGGGCCGACTCGACCGCACATAACAACACAACAACAACAAGGTCGTGATTTTAGTTTTCAACATTTTTAGATGCAGCAGAGACTATATTTAAATAGCACACTGGAATGTTAACTAATACCAGTATTAACAATTGTGGGATGCTGTTCTATTTGTTCTATCTACCAGTTCAGATCTTAAATAGAAGTTTCTCCTACCCATTCTCTTTTATAAGTTTCTAGAACCTAGTAAAAATTAAAATAACTCAGACACTTTTCTAAGAAGAAACAAGGTTCTTGCCAAAAAGTACACTGAGATTTTAACCAGGATAAAATTGTATATCTTCGCATTAGAGTTGTAAAAGTGTATAAGGAAGCAGTGTGAAAAATCAATTCCACATCAAATAGCACAAAAGAACACCCAGAATATTATCTGTTCTGAGCAGCTGCCAAGCTTATGCAAACATTTACCAAAAAGATTTTTCTGCAAGTAATAAACAGAAAATCTCTTCAACTAGAGAAAAAAAAAAAAAAAGGTAGTTAGGAGCTCTGGTGGTATAGTGCCTAAGGCATCTGACTGCTAACCAGGAGGCTGGCGGTTCAAACCCACCAGCCACTCCTCAGAAGGAATACGGGGCAATCTACCTCCATAGAGATACCACCTCAGAAACCCAAGGAGGGGTCGTTATGAGTCGAATTGACTCGATGGCAGTGAGCTTGGTTTTTTCAGTAAATATTTAAGGTATACCACTGAAATAAGTAAGTGCAACACTACACTATTAGTCAAAATTAAAAATGCCTCAGCAACTCCATTCCCAGGATTAACTGTTTTAATTCAGCCATTAAAAGTGGGGCAGCCATCACACAAGACCACATATTATCTGTTCACATTTATGTGGAATATCCAGAATAGGCAAATCTACAGAGAGAGAAAGTAGATTAGTGATTGCCAGAGGCTAGGAGAGTTGGAGGGAAATGAGGAGAAGTAAATGATAATGGATACAGCATTTCTTTGGGGATTGTGAAAATTTATTGTGGTTATCACTGTACAAATCTATGGCCATGCTAAAATAATGATGGGTGAATTGTATGGTATCTGAATTAAATCTCCATAAAGTTGTGATTCATCTCATAGCAATTCTACAGAACAGAGTAGAATTGCCCCATAGGGTTTCCAAGGCTATAAATCTTTACAGAAGCTTTTTGTTTGGTAAAATTGTTATTAAAAAAAAAAAAAATGAGTCAGTAATACATAGAATAAAATGCAGTCATCTCCAAGATGTATTTTTCCGTGAATAAAGCAAAATAAAGAACATTGTGAAGAGCGTAATACCATTTGCGGGTTTTTTGTTTTGAAAAAGAAGAATAAACATATCTTACTGGCTTGTATATGAAAGAATACAGAGGAAACTAGTTACAGTGCTTGCTTCTGAGGAAAGGAACTGGATGGCTACAGAAGAGAAGACTCACTTTGCACTTTTGAGTCTTGTACCATGGGTTGTTGTTGTTGTTATGTGCCATCGAGTTGGCCCAACTCATAGCGACCCCTCCTTGGGTTTCCGAGGCAGTATCACTACAGAAGTAGGATTGCCCAACCTTCCTTCCGAGGAGTGGCTGGTGGGTTTGAACCGCCAGCCTTCTGGTTAGCAGTCAAGTGCTTTAGCCATTATGCTACCAGAGTACCATGGGTAGGCATTATCTATTTAAAACACATATTTCATATTATATTTCTTAAAGTAATATATCTATTACAGAGTTCATTTGTCAAGTATTTTGTCTCTTATATTCAATATTTTATAATCAGTAAGATTTATCCATGTGAGAAACTTACTGTATTTTAAGAAATATTAAAGCTTAGCAACTAACTGATCTTTAAAAATAGTCAATAACATTACTGATAGCAGCCTGATTACTTTTCTTCTTGTTCCTAGCTTTTGCTATTATGATCTGCTTTTTAAATGTTTTCCTGCTAACTGAAACCTCTGTATGAAGGTGGCTAGGAAACTGAAAAGAGCCCTGGTGATGCAACGGTTAAGTGCTCAGCTGCTAACCAAAAGGTTGGCAATCAGAACCTATCAGTCACTCTACAGGACAAAGTCTCCTTTCATAAAAATTACAGCCTTGGAAACCTTGTGGAGCAGTTTCACACTTTCTTATAGGGTCACTGTGAATCAGAATCAACTTGACAGTAGTGGGATTTTTTTAGGAAAAGTGACATGAAAAGAAATATATTTGTTAATTCTGATGTTTGTTATCTCTATTAAAATATTCATTGAAGAATTTGGTCAAAATTATTATGTAAAACAAAGTTAACAAATAGTCCATATAATCCATTTAATTCTACTATTTCAATTATACTTCATTTCTGACTAATGAAGCACACTCATACTATGAAACCTGCTACATACCTAATATGATAAACATACAAATAACCACATTTTTAGCAACAGGTTTTTTTTTTTCTCCCAATAGTATAAATTGTAGTATAAAAAGTAAAATCTTTAAGAAAAGCTACATCAGATACACTCCTTGGAGAGAAGAATCATGGGAGAAAGGGCTGCTTACGCGCAGGGAGATAGCTCAGGGGGCAGGAATGCATGAAGGGATGGACACAGGGAAGAGGTAACTATGGGGAGGAAGTGGGAGGGGAGCTATTGCATTGTGGTAAATTGTAGTCAATGTCATGACACAAAGTGTATGTGAACTGCTGTATGGAAAGTGAATATGCTCTGTAAATTTTCACCCAAATCACACACACACACACAAAGGTAGATCAACAAACCTATGTAACATTCTTCAACCTTCCCTTTGACTCCCACTGAATAGCTTATAGCTTTGGCAACTAACTCACTCTAGGCAAGATTAAGCATTCCTTCTTCAGCATTCCCATAGCATTATCTGTATCTCAATTATTGCATTCATCATAGGGCACATAATTGTTTGCATGTCTGTCTTTCCCACTATACTTAGCTCTTTGTGGTAGAAACATCTCATTCATATGTATAACTTCGGGACCTAGCACAACCCTTGCACGTGGAGACGCTCTAGGAAGTATACTGAGTGAGTTACAGAGTTGGAAAACACTTCCATTACCATTCAACTTTTAAATCATCATGAACTGGAATTAATTCTTTATTACTCATGCTATTCTAATCACAAATAGAGAAGAAAGCAAATACATGCGTCCCAAACTACAAATAATCTGTATTCCTTCATATGGTTAAACCAGGTTAATAGTAAAATCAATTAGCTTGCATAAAGCATGCATACACAAATAGAAGGCATTTGGATGATCTTTTTTGGTCTTTTTTCAAAATATAAATGTTTAACTCAGTCGTTTATCACATGCTCATGGACTTGGAATGACTAAATTTAGCTAGTCTTCATGCCTAAAGAATGAATTGAGATAAAGGTACATTATTGAGCAAAAGGCTTACTAGGACCTTTCAAATATTCCTGTTATCTGCTGGTTCAACGATGCCAAATAAAACATCAACTCTAAGGTCCAAGCTAGAGCCATTAGTAACTTGGAATGGAAAGTACTTCAGCCCATATTCTTTTGCAAATGACCAGTGAACCAAAATAAACTGTCTTTTCTTACATAGTTAACCAGTTCTTAAATAGCTATTGTTGTTGTTGTTATTTGCTGGGTGAGCGACTCATAGTGACCCCTCCTTGGGTTTCCGAGGCAGTATCACTAAGGAAGTAGGACTGCCCAAGCTTCCTTCCGAGGAGTGGCTGGTGGGTTTGAACTGCCGGCCTTCTGGTTAGCAGTCAAGTGCCTTAGGCACTATGCTACCAGAGCTCCTTAAATAGCTATAGGAAGTTAGAACAAAGATTCCCTAGCTGATAGAAGTTTTTGAAATTACACATTTTACTCAAAAGTCAAATAAACATCTAACCAAAATTTCTATCACACAACCTAATGAGTGATAGCTGATTTGCGTTTTATCACCTCATTAATCCAAGAAAAAAAAAGAATTAAAAATAATGTGAAGGAAAAAGTTAAGAAATTGGAAGTTTCCAGGTAGTTTAAAGAGACCATTTTAACAAAAGGACAAGAAGACTTAAAACTTGTAATGATATAAAAGAAATCTAAGGGGCATTAACTTACAGCGTCTCTTAGCTGGAAATCAAAAGATAAGTCTTTGATTAACAGTGCTGCTATAATATAGCTGTGTAATCTGAAACAAGTCATTGTGTCTCCTAGGTCCCAATCTTCTAAACTGTAGAAATGACTGAAACATATGCTATCTGTGATCTTTTCCACCTTTAACATTCCACTATTGATATAATATTTAAAGATTTTATATAAAGTACAAAGAATTTTTTTTTCTTGTCAAAAGTTCATTACTTGAATCTCTTCACAATCAATTTAGAACTACTCTATATCTAGATGTCAATCATTGAGTACCAATTAAAAGACTAATTAATGGCTTCCTCTATAAAATAATCATAAATGATAAAGTTATTTTAGTGAGAAGTTTACACTGACCTGGTGCAACTACATTCACTCTAATTTTCTTTCTTGCTACCTCTTTAGCAAGAGCACGGGAAAATCCAACTAATCCTCCTTTACTGGCACAGTACACAGTCTGGCCAGAGTTGCCTTTTAAACCAGTAATACTTCCTAGGAAGGGAAAAGAAAATGCAAACAAATTAATGAGGTTATTTGAAAATTCAGATAATTTATATTTAGCAAATAAAAAATGTGAAACTACTTTACTTTGTCCTTTGCTAAAATCAGAAATTCTAACCATTGTCATTGAATAATAAGATTCAAGAGCTCAATCTGTTCCAGGTATATAAAAAAAACAAGATCTGAAAAAGGTTGACATAAAACCTCAGATTCTAGACAAGAGCATTGAGATTTGATACTTTCTGTGAAAGTTTGTTGTTGTTAAGGTGCTGTCAAGTCGGTTCCAACTCACAGAGATCCTATGTACAATAGTATGAAACACTGCCCAGTCCTCCTGTGTCAGAATCAACTTGATGGCCAATTTTTTTTTTAAGGGTAAATGTACAATATATGTTGTTGTTGTTGTTAAGTGCCGTGGAGTCGTTCCAACTCATAGCGACCCCATGCACAGCAGAATGAAACACTGCCTGATCCCGCGCCAGCCCCACAATCCCTGCTATACTTGAGCCCATCATCGAAGACACCGTGTCAATCCATCTCGTTGAAGGCCTCCCCCTCTTCTTACAACATGACCAAAATAGGTGAGACGAAGTCTGGCCGTTCTTGCTTCCAAGGAGCATTCTGCCTGCACTTCCTCCAGGACAGATCTGTTCGTTCTTTTAGCAGTCCATGGTACTTTCAGCATTCTCCACCAGCACCACAACTC
>NW_006921951.1:2663157-2677038 GCF_000298275.1 Orycteropus afer afer
CCCTGAGTTGTCCCTGGGGCTGACTGCTCCTCTGTCCGGTTCCTGGCTTTTATCCCCTTTCTCCTGCTCTTCCGGCCTGCTACTCTGGGTGGGCCTGAGTTTCCTCTCCTCACCTAATCCCTTCGGCTGATTGCTCTTCTCTCTGGCTTCCTGGCTTTTAATCCCCTTTCTCCTGCTCTTCCTACCTGCTACTTTGGGCATCCCAGAGTTGTCTGTCCTCACCTGTAACCCTGGGGCTGACTATATATATATATACATATATATATATAATTACTCCTTAGTTTATTAGAACAGTATTCTTTTCTTATTTTCAAAAGAGAAAAAACCTAAACTCTGGCTTGGAAAGCCATTTCTAATATTAAAAGTAATATGATCATATGATCATTTACCTTAATGGAGCACCATCCCCCTTTCATGGCTTTTTAAGGTATTACCACTTGAAATTGAAAGGCAGATGGTATACCACTGTTTTCAGATTATAAAATTGAAACAAAATTTCAAGTTATTTTATGTTTCAAAATCTGCAAGCACACACTACATAATTTACCTGTCCATGGGTAAAATGACCTGAAGATCAGAGGTTACCAACATCCATTCTAAAAAATACTAAAAAATATATTTTCTTAAGTATTTTTTACTTAATTTTTTGGAGGGCTGAAAGTATACACAGCAATGGACATAGCATTTCAACAAATTCTCTATATGTACAATTCAATGACACTGTTTACATTCTTCAACTTGTATAACCAGTCTCACTATCCTTTTCCAAGTTATTCTACTTCTATAACATAAGTTCATTATTCTCTAAGCTTCTCATCTAACCTTTTGAGTTGTCATCAACTTGAACCTTAAAGACATTATCCTGATGAAATATGTAAGGGTCATGACCTTACATAGATAAAATAAGAATAGGGCAATATATAGAAATCAAAAGGTTACCAAGGGCAAGCAAGAGATCTGGTGGTGCACTCATTAAGTGCTCAGCTGCGAACCAAAAGGTCAACAGTTAGAACCTTCCAGCCGCTCATGGGAGAAAGATGTGGTGGTCTGCTTCTGTAAAAATTATAGCCTTGGAAACCTTATAGAGCAGTTCTAATCTGTCCTATAGGTTCACTATAAATCAGAAATCACTAGGCAATGGGTTTTGGTTAACAAGGAAGGAAACAGCAGAGAGGAGGGATAGGTGAGCCAGTGATTTTATGAAACAGTGAGTTTTTGTTTGTGATGATGGGAAATTTCATTCAGATTAAGGGTAATAGGTTGTACAACCTACTAATGTAATTTATAACACTAATCTGTACATCTGAAAAATACTGAATTGACAACTATTGTATAATATGTATTTTCTTAGGTATTTGAAACTTCTTCTTAAACCACTTCACTAAATTTATCAGTGACCTACACAATTGTTATAGAGATAATTTTTAGCCTCCAGTATAAAAAAATTTTTAATTCTGTGTCCATATTTTAGGACCTCTGGTGGTATAGTGCCTAAGTCATTTGACTGCCAACCAGAAGGCTGGTGGTTTAAACCCACCAGCCACTCCTCAGATGGAAGGCTGGGCAATCTATTTCTGTAGTGAAACTGCCTCAGAAACCCCAGGAGGGGTGGGTCGCTATGAGTTGGATCCAACTCAACAGCAGTGAGTTTGGTTTGGTTTGGTTTGTGTCCATATTTTAAAAATTAGGTTTCACATAAAAATCAGGATGTCCAATTTCCCTTGGAAGATCAAAACAGGTTGCAAAACTAGGCCCACATTCCTGCATAGGAACAATCTACTGGATCTGAGCAATGGTTGCTCTGTCATTCTATATTACCTCTGGACAAGGCCAAATGTCTTTTATCACTTATCACATGACTTGTGCTGTCATTTTTCTAATACCCTGTTCAACTTCCATGGGCATGTGCATTTGTGATTACTGCTTTACTCCTTAATCAGTTCATTAAGTTTTTTTTTTTTTTTTCCATAGATAATACAAAGAGAAAATTCATAGCAGCTTTATATTTAAGTTAATTCTAAGTTAGATTACATATTTTTTTTGGTACTATGATATATTTAGGAGTCACCTGGTAATACAAATAGTTAAGCACTAGACTACTGGCCAAAAGTTTGGCAGTTCAAACCCACCCACAAGCACCTTGGAAGAATGACCTAGAGATCTGCTTCAGAAACATCAGAGCCTTGGCAATCCTATGGGGCACAATTCTACTCTGACACAAACCGGGTCATCATGAGTCAAAACTGACTCAAAAGCAATTGTTCTGGTTATCTAGTGCCACTCAGACAAGAATATACCACAAATGAGATGGCCTTAACAAACAGGAGTTTATTTTCACAATTTGAAGGCTTTAAGTCCAACTTCAAAGTGCCAAGCTCTAGGGGCTGGATGAAAGCCCCTCAGCCTTGGGCTTCAGCTCTGCCTCCAGCTCCCGGCCCACTGAAGGCTTTTCTTCACTCAGACAGCTGCTGGTTGCTGAGGCTGAGAAGTCCAAGGTTGACAAATAAAATGGCACAGTACCGATGTTACCAAACCACACGGCAGGCCATTAATTTAAGTCCATTATAAGTCCCAGGGTCAGCAGAGCATGGCAGGCTGCTGAACAATGACACGGCTACATGCAGGGTCCAAGCATGCCATAAGCTAGAGACTGTCCCTAAGGCTTGTCCCTTATATACAGGAAGCAGACTACAACCCAAAGGCAGCTACTCAGCCGCTTGTGGTAGATCCCACCATGGAGTTGATTTCCAGTCTCATCATGGGAATAACTACACTAGCTGCCCAGCCACTCAAACAGGCCCAGCCAAGTTGACATAC
Source organism: Orycteropus afer afer (assembly GCF_000298275.1). Classification (NCBI taxonomy): domain Eukaryota; kingdom Metazoa; phylum Chordata; class Mammalia; order Tubulidentata; family Orycteropodidae; genus Orycteropus; species Orycteropus afer. Next base: position 2,665,975 of record NW_006921951.1, read on the forward strand.
AAACTGAACTACCACAGCAACTAACAACAACAACATTAGATAATTATAAATTCTCAAAGGTAAAGACTCACCTACATTAACAATAGACCCTCCCTGTTGCTGAATCATAGTCCTTAGAGCAGCTTTACACGTCAGCATGGAACCCAGGAGGTTAGTATGAAGCTGAGATATCATATCTTCAGTTTTAGTTCTTACCAGAAGGCTATCCCTGAAAAAAAAGGAGGAAAAAAAAAATGTGAATTAAAAACTGATAAAAAAAAATTTTTAAGGCTAAATCATACAACATTCTACCAAAAGTTCTTGTATAAGACTGAATACCTAGAATTAAAGTCCCATTTAGAACTTGTCTTGAGAGGCGCTAAAAAAACAAGTGAGGAGCCAGAAAGGGCACGTTTGGAAAGCAGCTTCTTAATCCCTTTTATAGAGCAGCAAATATTTCCAACTGCTATAAGTATACCATGCAGCCAAAATAGCTTGAATGATCTTGATCTGAGTAACTGCTACACTAAATTTTATTTAACAAGAAAAGTCAGTTATGTTATTCTAACTTTTCTGTCCTATGTTCATCTTTAAAAGGTATATCCACTCTATGATTTCATTTTTGTGAAGTTCATGAACCAGTGAAACTTAAGTTATGGTGACAGAAATGAGCATAGTGGCTACCCTTCAGGATATATTTCCAGATCTATCTTGAAGTATAATGCTGTCAGTGATAGAATCATATCCATACACCTACAAGGTAGACTAATTAATACAACTATTATTCAAATGTATGTATCAACCACTAATGCCAAAGATGAAAAAATTAATGATTTTAAACATTTTCTGCAGTCTGAAATTGATCAAATATGCAATCAAAACATATCAATAATTACTGGTAATTGCAATGCAGAAGTTGGAAACGAAGAATCTGTATGTGGAAAATATGGCCTTGGTGATAGAAATGACACAATTGTATGACAGAATAATGCAAGACCAACAATTAATTCACTACCAATTCCTTTCTCCAACAACATAAATGGTAACTAACTATACCTCACTGATGAAATACACAGCGATCAAATTGACTATATACGTGGAAAGAGATGATGGAGAAGCTCATTATCATCAGTCGGAACAAGGCCAGGGGCTGACTATAGAACAGATTGCTCATATTCAAGTTCAAGTTTGCAGCGTAGTAAATTACCTGGTATGACTTTTCTACCATAAGTCTTTGTAAACTCTGTGGTGGAATTTGCTGTGAGCAACTAAGGAGCTCCTGATTATAAATATTATCCATCTGGGGTATTTCTTTTGGGAGTGGCACAGAGCAATGTTCTGGGAAGTTCTCTCTCTCTCTCAGGTGCTTAGAATTCTGATGTTATGATTGGCTAGTTTGGCCACTCTGCCAGGCTCAAAAGGAGGCCTCCTAGAGGCAGAAGTCTCTCTCTAACTGCTGGCTGATAAGGACGTGCTCCTAAGAAAAATGCAGTCCTGAGAGATGTGCTCCTGAGAGACATGTGCTGCTGAGAAAGAGACACCAAGAGACATACATTTTTAAGAGAGAGACAGAGAGACACGCACTGCTGGGAGAGAGACTGAGAGAGACCATTGGCTGAGAGACGGCAGGCCGAGAGAGACTGAACATTGTTCCTGAACTTGAATTGTAGCCTGGTGCTTCCCTATTAAACCCCATAATCTGTGAGCTCTGTGTGGTCACTGTAATGAATTACCGAACCCAGCAGAGAGGTGGTGGGTACTGAGGGAGGAACGGTTGATAAAAGGGCTAGAGGGAGGCAGCATGTCTGGCCTCATAGGAATAGGCCTTGGGCTATTGATGGTGATTCTGTCTTCCTCTTGTGTGGTTAGAGGAGGTCAGAAGATGGTGCCTCCCTGCCCCTTTAGCAAAGTTGAAACTTAAGAAAACTAAAACAAATCCATAGGAGCCAAAATACAACCTTGAGTATATCTCAGCTGAATTTAGAGACCATCTCAAGAACAGATCTGACACAATGAACGCTACTGACTGAAGACCAGACAAACTGTGGGATGATTTCAAGGACAGCATACATGAAAAAAGCACAGTTCATTAAAAAGACAGGAAAGAAAGAAAACACCAAAGTGGATGTCAGAAGAGACTCTGAGACTTGCTCTTGAATAGAGTAGATAAAGTGAATGGAAGAAATGATAAAGTAAAAGAGCTAAAGATTTCAAAGGATGGCCCAAGGCAAAGTAAAGTATTTTAACAAAATGTGCAAAGACCTGGAAATAGAAAGCCAAAAGGGAAGAATTGTTGTTGTTGTTGTTATTTGCCATCGAGTGGGATCCGACTCATAGCGACCCCTCCTTGAGTTTCCAAGGCAGTATCACTACAGAAGTAGATTGTCCAAACTTCCTTCCAAGGAGTGGCTGGTGGGTTTGAACCACCAGCCTTCTGGTTAGCAGTCAAGTGCCTTAGGCACTATGCTATACACTTGATATTTCTCAAACTGAAAGAATTGAAGAAAAAACTCATGCCTCGAGTTGAAGGCGTTTATAAGAACCTCTAGTGGAACAGTGGATAAGGCATGTGGCTGCTAACCAGGTTGGCAGTTCAAACACACCAGCTGCTCCACGGAAAGAGCATGGGGCAGAAGGTGGGGCGATCTACTTCCATAAAGATTTATAGCCTCAGAGACCCAACAGGGGTTGCTATGAGTCAAAATCGACTTGATGGCAGTGAATTTGGTTTTTTGGTTTTATGAGCAAAATACTGAACTACACAGGAAGCACCAAAAAAGATAGAACAAATACACATAGTCACTAAACCAAAAAGAATTGGTGAATGTTCAACCATTTCAGGAGGTAGCATATGATCAAGAATACTCATTGAGATGTTTCAACAAGTGGATTCAAGGCTGGAAGTGCTCACTTGTCTATGCCAAGAAATTTAGAAGGCGGCAACCTGGCCAACTGACTAGAAGAGATCAGTATCTGTACCAATTCCAAAGAAAGGTGATCCAAGAGAATGTGGAAATTATTGAACAGTATCATTAACGTCACCCACAAGTAAAATTTTGCTAGAAATAATTTTAAAATAGTTGCAGCCATACATTGACAGGGACTGCCAGAAATTCAAGGTTGATTCAGAAAAGGACATGAAGGGAAGAATATAGTAGCTGGTGTCATATAGATTTGGCTAAAAGGAGAGAAGACTAGAAAGATCTTGTGGAAGTTAAGGCTGTGTCAACATGGCTAGGTGTAGCTTTCAGTGGCTGGGCAGGTGAATATAGTATTTTCTATGATGAGACTGATAATCAACTCCATGGTGGGATCTACTGTGAGCAGCTGAGTAGCTGCCTTAGGGATGTGGTCTGCTTCCTGTACATAAGGAGAAGCCTTGGGGAATAGTCTCTAGCTTATGCCACACTTGAACCCTACATGTAGCCAAGTCATTGTTCAGCAGCCTGCCATGCTCTGCCAACCTTGAGACTTTCAATGGACTTGAATTAATGGCCTGTCATGTGGTTTGTTAACATTGGGACTGTGCCTTTTTACTTGTCAACATTGGGCTTGTCAGTCTCAACAAGCTGAGTGAAGAAAAGCCTCTAGCTTCAGTGGGCTGGGAGCAGGAGGCAGAGCTAAAGCCCAAGGTTGAGGGGCTTTCACCCAGCACCTACAGCCTGGCACTTTGAACTCAGACTTAAAGCCTCCAAACTGTAAGAGAATAAACTCCTGTTTGTTCAAGCATCCCATCTGTGGTATATTCTTGTCAGAGCAGCACTAGGTAACCAGAACATTCCCCTTGATGAAACTGGTAATCATCTCCATGGTAGAATCTACTGGAGCAGCTTAATAGCTGCCTTAGGGATGTGGTCTGCTTCTAGTATATAAAAAGCATTGAAAAAAGTCTCCAGCTTTTGGAATGCTTGAATCCTGCATGTGGCTGAGTCATTATTCAGCAGCCCACCGCACTGTCTGCCAGTTCTGGGACTCTTTAATGTAATTGAATCAATGGCTTGCCATGTAGTTTGGTAATACAGGGACTGTGCCTTTTTACTTGTTGACCTTGGGTTTATCAGCCTCAGCAGCCAGCAGCTGCCTGAGTGAAGAAAGCCTCCAGCCTCAGTGGGCCAAGAGCAAGAGGCAGAGCTGAAGCCCAAGGTTTAGGGGCTTTCACCCAGCCCCTAGAGCCTGGCACTTTGAACTCAGATTTCTAGCCTCCACATCTGTAAGAGAATAAATTCCTATTTGTTAAAACCACCCATTTGTGGTATATTCCTGTCAGAGTGGCACTAGGTAACCAAAACAGATGTTTACTTGTGTTATATTGACTCTGCAAAGGCATCTGACAATGTGGATTATAACAAATTATGATAGCATTGCGAAGAATGGGAATTCCAGAATATTTAATTGTCCTCATGCAGAACCTATACATAACCAAAAAGCAGTCATTCAAACAGAACGAGAAGATACTTCATGGTTTAAAATCAGGAAATGTGTTCATCAGGGTTGTTGTATCTTTTCACCATATTTATTCAATCTGTATGCTAACCAAATTATCTGAGAAGCTGGGCTATATGTAGAAGAGCACAGCATCAGAACTGGAGGAAGACAACCTGTGATATGCAGATGACACAACCTTGCTTGCTGAAAGTAAAGAACTTGAAGCACTTTGATGAAGATCAAAGACTACAGCCTTCAGTACGGACTGCACCTCAACATAAAGAAAAAAAAAATCCTCACAACTGGATCAATAAACCACATAATAATAATAGGAAAAAAAGATTGGCATTATCAAGGATTTCATTTTACTGGGATCCACAATCAACTCCCATGGAAGCTGCTGCTATTGTTGTTGTTATGCGCCGTCGAGTCAGCCTCGACTCATAGCAACCCCTCCTTGAGTTTCCAAGGCCGTATCACTACAGAAGTAGACTGCCCAACCTTCCTTCCAAGGAGTGGCTGGTGGGTTTGAACCACCAACCTCCTAGTTTGCAGTCAAGTGCCTTAGGCACTATGCTACCAGTGCTTCTCCCATAGAAGGAGTCAATAAATCAAGTGATGTATTGCTTTGGACAAATCTGCTGGAAAAGACCTCTCTAAAGTGTCCTCTAAAGAGATCTCTTTGAGGACTAAGGTGTATGTGACCCAAGCCATGGTATTTTCAATTGCCTCACATGCATATGAAAGCTTAATAATGAATAAGAAAAGCCAAAGAAGAATTTTTGTCTTTGAAGTATAGTGTTGATAAAGAATACTGAATATACCATGAACTGCCAGAAGGAACAAATCTATCTTGGAAGAATGCTCCTTAGAAGTGAGGATGGCGAGACTTCATCTCATATACTTGACATGTTATCAGGAGGGACCTGTCCCCAGGGAAGAACATCATACTTTGCAAAACAGTGAAAATGAGTAAGACTCTCAATGAGATGGATTGACAAAGTAGCTGCATAATGAGCTTAAACATAGCAGCGATTGTACAGAAGGTGCAGGACTGGGCAGTGTTTTGTACTGTTGTACGCAGGACCACTATGAGTTAGAAGTGATTCAACAGCACGTAACGACAATAACATGAGGAATAAAGACCTGATGATTTACGTTCAAGGTCACAGCCTGAAAACCCTATGGAGTGCACTTGTTTTACTCTGCAACACATGGGATTGCTATGAGTTGGAATCTATTGGAGAGCACTGGTATGAGGAAGTATTAACTGGGTAGAAACTGAGAGAAACTTCTAGGGTTCTGGAAAGTTTGTAGCTCAATAGTGGTGATTACAGTGTTAAAATTAATCAGACTACACATTAATTGTATTATACCTCAATATAAGAGTGTCTGGATTGACAGACCAAGTTTAAAAATACATAAAAGTTTTCTTCTAGTGAGAAGTGTTTTAGTATATTAGTTCATACTAATCAAAGATACATTAGAAATTTACTTTAACTTGTCACCAACCTGTTAATACCAGCTGCATTTACCAAGAAATTAACTCGACCTAAATTCTTCTCCATTTCTTCAAATGTATTTTGAACATCGTGTTCTTTGGCAACATCACACCTAAATGCCAAATGATCACCTACATAAACAAATTTAGAGTAGAATTATTTATAACTTATTATTGGAATTAATAATTTATTGACTATATATTTCTTAAACATCTACTACATACTAGGCCTATGCACTTTAAGCAAATTGGGATGACCAGGAAAGGAACAGGAACAAATAAAGCAATATTACAGAAAAATAAATAAACTCACTGCCGTCCAGTCAGTCCAACTCATAGCGACCCCTCTTTGGCTTTCCCTGGTGATACAACTAGGAATAGATTGCCCAACCTTCCTCCTGGGGAGTGGCTAGTGGGCTTGAACCACCAGCTTTCTGGTTAGCAGTGAGATGCGTTAGGCACTATGCCATCTTAAAACTTTTCAACTAAAAGTGGGAATGGAGAGGGCTTTTGTCAAGCTCATAATGTTTTGTTAGAGTCATTTCGTATTTATAGCTTTGACACTAACACTATCCTACCCAATTTAATAGTCCTCTTCCCCTTCCTCAGAATAACACAATGGCAACAAATACAGCAAAAAGCACTCACTGAAATTGTCTATAACTTTTTTTTTCTTTTAGAGAGCCCAATATTCTTCCAGCTAAACAATCAGGCTGAATTACTGATACCAAACCAATCAGTAAGGCATTAAGGTTGTTTTAAAGGTAACAGCAATGAGATGTATACTAAGGCCTCTATCCCCTCGGCCCACCCACCCCATGCCTTGCTGGTCTAACAAATTAGGTGCATGTGTCCATTTCAGTAACTAAATAAATAGCAGCTTCTTAGTACCTTTCAAATACCCTAATTCTCCCTACCATCAATAGAGACTTATATTCACAAACAATGGAAAACACTTACTAATCCATTAATAAGCAGAAATAAAGTGGGTTTAAATGTAATTTAAAAAAAGAATTTGGCAGAACAAATTTCAACAGTGAGTTTGGGTGGGTTTTGTTGTTGTTGTTTATTCGAAAAATTCATAAAAACAATTTAATAACTTATATCTCCAAACTGGCTGGTCCTGAAAAGGACTTTTCTTTGAAAAACTGCTCTGTGCTTCCGCAGAGGCAGAAAAAAGCCCTCAGCAAAATGGAAGCGAACTGTTTTGTATCCGGCACGCCTACCTTCCCTGCCTGACTTCTCTCCGCCCAGCCTCTCTCCTGGCCGCCTGGAATTTCCCGCCACGGGTGCACCCTTTTCCCTACATAAAGTTAACTGTTGTGTAACTCGCTCCTACCAGATGTCCAAACAAAGCAGCTCCTCATAGCTAGCCCCGGCCACAGGGGCGTGAGTGCATATTAATCAAGAGAAAAAACTGCGAAGCAAAGGAAACCCCAAATGTTCAGTCCTCGGCCACAGGCAATGTGACAGGAGACATTCTGCCAGGAACAGCATAGTATTACGGGGGTTTCTGCGCAAGCAGCAATGTACACTTTGGATAGACTAATCCTGAATGCCTCTGCGAAGCTGAATAGGTAAACCTCAGGGCCACAAAGACCAGACGCGCTCGTTTTACAGATGAAAAGACTTGAGGTGCCTGGACCACAGCCACAGAAATGGACAACTCCAATTCGATACCTACCGCCGAGATCCCCGGCGGCAGCTTTGGCCACTTCCAGATTCCTGGCGATAATCGCCAGTCGGTAGCCTTTTTGGGCCAGTAACTGGGCCACCGACCTGCCAATGCCCCGGGAGCCTCCAAAAATAGCACAGACTTTGTTCATCTTGGACCCGAAATCTCAACCTCGGAAGAAAGAGGGTTAGGAGCAGCAGCCCTTTCGAGGTTCCTCGCACTTTTAAACCACTGCAGCTCCAAGGGAAACCAAATCACCACAAAAATATACCGCTCAACAACTCTTCCTGCCCCGGACTCTGGCAACCCAAGTGGATGCGGAGAGGTGTATCGCGCTGACATCAACGCATACGGACTCCCAGGAGTCCAGTCCAATAGGACGCAGGCGAGAGACAGACGGTCGGCCAACGGCTGGCCTGGAAGGGGCTGCGCAGCTTGCTGGGATTTGTAGTCTTCATGCAAGAGGGGAAAAGGCGTGGGCGCGCTGCTCAGTGGGAAATGTAGTCGTGGTTTGAGGTGCTGGAAATTACAGTTCTGGTCTATGTGCTCAAGTCTGAGGGAGCTGTGAAGGTCCCGGCTTTACATAGCCGGGACGGTCTGAGGCAAACCGAGATGAGCTGACCACTTTGGTTAGAACCCAGACTGTACTCTATAGGGTGTGGGTGTGTAGAAGCTCATGTCTTGTCTTTCACCCAGGTTTTGTTTGGATGCAGACTTGATGCCTTACCTGTTGTAGGAATGGTCCCTCAGTATAAGACTCACACCAAAACCTACCCAACCATCCCCAACTTGCAGCAGGCGGAGCCTTGCCCTGCCAGGACCTTACCATTCATTTCAAAGGGTGTTATGAAGATGGATTCTCCCTCTCAAAGAACACCATATCGTAGCAGCTCAATACAAAATAGAAGGATTGAATGGTCTTGCAAGGAATAAGCAAATGTAGGCTGCAGACAAAAGTGGGTTACTCCAGTGGTCCAAAGGTTAATTAGCTAAACTGAACATTTCTTACAAAAAGGATTTTTGTACTATGAGAAAGGCAACATTTCTTGATACAATATTATTGCAATGAATGTTTTGGAAAAGTATGAATCATGATCCTTACCATTAAAACCGGAACAGGTCAGGAGGGTGGGGGAGAGCCCCCAGGTGGCAGTGAGCAGCAGCCGGAACAGGTAGGGGGAAGCCCAGGAAGTGAGTGGAGCAGTTAGAACAGCTAAGGGAAAAGAACTTGTCTGTCGGTGTGTCATACTGTGGTAGCTTGTGTGTTGCTGTAAGGCTAGAGGCTGTGCCAGCAGGGATGCCCATGGTGCACCATTTTCGGTGGACCTTCCAGACTGAGACAGACTCAGAGAGGAAGAGGCCATCCACTTCTCAAAGAATTGGCCAGTGAAAACCTTATGAATAGTAGTGAAACACTGTCTGATATATTAGAGAAAAATTTTGTGAATAGCCCTGAAACATTGTCCGATACAGTGCCAGAAGATGAGCCACTCAGGTTGGAAGTCACTCAAAATATGACTGGGAAAGAGCTGCCTCATCAGAGAAGAGCCTACCTTAATGATATAGATAAAGTAGAACTTTCCGGGCCTCCATTTGCTGAAGTGGCATGACTCAATATGAGAAGAAACAGCTGCAAACATCCATTGATAATCAGAACATGGAATGTATGAAGTATGAATCTAGGAAAATTGGAAGTTGTCAAAAATGAAATGGAACACATAATAGATGATATCCTAGGGAGTAGTGAGCTGAAATGGACCAGTTTTGGCCGTTTTGAATTAGATAACCATATCATCTACTATGTTGGAAATGACAAATTGAACAGGAATGGCATGACATTCATTATCACAAGGAATGTGTCAAGATCTATCCTGAAGTACAATGCTGTCAGTGATAGAATAGGCACTTGACTGCTAACCAGAAGGCTGGCAATTCAAACCCACCAGCCACTCCTCGGAAGGAAGATGGGGCAATCTACTTACGTAGTGATACTGCCTTGGAAACCCAAGGAGGGGTCGCTATGAGTTGGGTCCAACTCGACGGCACATAACAACAACAACAACACAAGGAAAGCCAGTTAATACTACCATTTTTCAAATTTATGCACCAACCACCAAAGCCAAAGATGAGAAACTTGAAGATTTTTACCACCTTCTGCAGTCTGAAATTGACCAAACATGCAATCAAGGTGGGCTGATTATCACTGGTGACTGGAATCCTAAAGTTGGAAACAAAGAAGAATCACTGGTAGTTGGAACACATGGCCTTGGAGATAGAAATAATGCTGGAGATTGTATGATAGAATTTTGCAAGACCAACAACTTATTCATTGCAAATACCTTTTTTTTCAACAACACAAAGGGCAGCTATACACATGGACTTCACCAGATGGAGTACACAGGAATTAGATTGACTACATCTGTGGCAAGAGGCAATGGAGAAGCTCAATATCTTCAGCCAAAAAAAGGCCAGGAGCTGATTGTGGAACCAACGATCAACTGCACATTTGCAAGTTCAAGTTGAAGAAAATTAAAACAAGTCCACAAGAGCCAAAATATGATGTTGAGAATATCCCTCCTGAACTTAGAGACCATTTAAAAAGTAGATTTGATGCATTGAACACCAGTGACCAAAAACCAGAGAAATTGTGGGATGACATCAAAACATCATCCATGAAGAAAGCAGAAGGTCATTAAAAAGACACAAAGGAAGAAAAGATCAAAATGGAGGTCAGAAGAGACTCTGAAACTTGTGCTTTAATGGAAAGTAGCTAAAGCAATGGGAAGAAATGACAAGTTAAAGACCTAAACAGAAGATTTCAAAGAGCATCTTGAGAAGATGAAATCAATTTTTATAATGAAATGTGCAAAGACATAGAGTTGGAAAGCCAAAAGAACACACTAGGCATTTCTCAAGCTGAAAAAACTGAAGAGGTAATTTAAGCCTCGAGTTGCAATGTTGAAAGAGTCTATGGGCAATATATTGAATGATGCAAGAAACATCAAAAGAAGATGGAAGGAATATACAGAATCACTGTACCAAAAAGAATTGGTTGATGTTCATCTATTTCAGGAGGTGGCATATAATCAACCACAAATGGTATTGAAGGAAGAGGTTGAAGCTGCACTGAGGGAAGTGGTGAAAAACAAGGCTCCAGGAATTGACGGGATACCCATTGAGATCTTTCAACAAATGGATGCCACACTAGAGGCACTTACTCAGCTATGCCAGGTTTGGACAACAACTACCTGGCCAACTGACTGGAAGAGATCCATATTTGTACCCATTCCAAAGAATGTGAACACATAAAGATGTGAACACATAAAGAATGTGGAAATTATCAAACAAAATCATGAATATCACATGCAAGTAAAATATTGTTGTTGTTATGTGCCATAGAGTTGGACCCGACTCATGGTGACCCCTCCTTGGGTTTCCGAGGCAGTATCACTACGGAAGTAGATTGCCCCATCTTCCTTCTGAG
>NW_006921951.1:2677473-2679413 GCF_000298275.1 Orycteropus afer afer
AATTCCAGAACACTTAATTGTGCTCATGAGGAACTTGTACATAGACCAGAGGCTGTTGTTCGAACAGAACAAGGGGATACTGCATGGTTTAAAATCAAGATGGGAGTGTGTCAGGGTTGCATCCTTTCACCATACTTATTTAATCTGTATGCTGAACACATAATCTTAGAAGCTGGAGTGTATGAAAAAGAATGTGGAATCAGGATTGGAGGAAGACTCAGTAACAACCTGCATTATGCAGACAACACAACTTTGCTCACTGAAAGTGAGGATGACTTGAAACACTTACTGATGAATATTGATGACTACAGTCTGCAGTATGGATTATGCCTCAATATAAAGAATACAAAAATCCTCACAACAGGACCAATAAGCTTCATCATGACAAATAGAGAAAAGATTGAAATTGTCAAAGACTTCGTATTACTTGGTTCTACAGTCAACACCAATGGAAGCAGTAGTCAACATAGACATCATATAGCATTGGGCAAATCTGCTGCAAGGGACCTCTTTAAACTGCTGAAGAGCAAATATGTTTTCTTGAAGTCTAAAATGTGCTTGACACACGCCATGGTATTTTCATTCACCTCATATGTATGTGAGAGCTGGACAATGAAAAATGAAGACTGAAGAAGAGTCTATGCTTTTGAGTTGTGTTTTTGGCGAAGAATGTGAAAGTAGCATGGACTGCTGAAAGAACAAATCTGTCCTGGAAGAAGTGCTTCTGGAATGCTCTTTGGAAGCGAGAATGGCCAAACTTTGTCTCTTTCATGTCCAAACCTACTTTGGTCATGTTGTAGGAAGGGACCATTCCCTGGAGCAGAATATCATGCTTGGCAAAGTAGAAGGACAACGAAAAAGGGGAAGGCCCTCATTGAGATGGTTGACACAGTGGCTGCAATGATGGGCTCAGGTATAGCAAGGATTTCGGGGCTGGCACACCACGGGCAGTGTTTCATTCTGCTGTACATGAGGTCACTATGAGTCAGAGAGAACTCAACAGCACCTAACAACAACAACAACAACCATTAAAATCCACCACCTGGCTGTAAGTTTGTCTATGGTAGTGCCTTTCATGTTGCTATAATGCTGGAAGCTGAGCCACTGGTATTTCAAATACCAACAAAGTCACTGTGTTAGGCTGGGCAGGCAATATACTGGCTGTTGACTCCAACGGATGACGAATCCAAGATCACCAGGCTGAATGGTGTATTGTTCATTCACAGTTGTAGACAGCACAAAGGATCCAGATCCACAGAAGAGTCTGCCTTTTTCCCAGGATGTCCATATATATATTGGAAGCAGGCCACACCCTTAGGGAAAACTCCCTTTCAATGGATTGTCTGCTCGAAACATATACATGAATCTCATCATGGGAATAATGACATCATAACTGCTTAAACCACTCAGAATCATGATTCAGCCAAGTTGATACACAATCTCAACTATCATAGTCCACCCCTTGTCAACTTGGCAGTTGTACACATCTCCTTAACCACATATAATCTCTAAATAAAGACAATTATAAAGTCATATTTGAGCCTAACATGATACACTAACATATGCACAACCAAAATGCATTAATCCTATTTACATTTCATAGTTAATAACAGAAGAAAAGAAAAATATTTGATGCATACATACAGTGAAGAAATATCACAATCCTTGTTTCTGCAACTGGTCATGTGGTCGTAACTGATATTCAGAACTACCTTCTTCCACCACCCATTCCGTATTTCTCTTGCCTTTAGCAAGAACTTCAGCTGGTCACAGTTCTTGGCCTGGTGGGGTGACCCCAACCTTCATTCCTGAAGGGTCTGGGCCATTAGTAGTCATATCAGAATTGGGTTGCTCTACTCTTCCATTGATTTTAATCATGGGGCATAATAGTACTATTGTTGTTGTTGTTATTTGCCATCGAGTCAGACCCAACTCATAGC
>NW_006921951.1:2680123-2683395 GCF_000298275.1 Orycteropus afer afer
ATTGGACCAGCAAACCTGGTCCCCACCTTCTTTTTTTTACCAGTTGGCATTCTTAACTTCCAGTTCAATTCTATCAGTATTATGTCTCCAAGTGGGAGTGTTCTTTCCTTTGGATCTAAGATTCCCAGTCCCAGCATAGAGTAGCAGGGACAGGAAGCAAAAATTTTTTGAGTGGGTCACTAGGGGTAATAGTGAGTGATACCACTCTCATTTCTACCACTTGGTTCCTGGACCCATGAATCCTGGCTATTGGACAAACAACACCATATATCAGATGCTGGTTTAGAGCATATACAGCCTTCTGGAGAACATTGTCCCAGGCCTTCAATGTATTGCTACGTAGCTGGTACCATAACTGTGTTTTTAGTAGGCCATTCCATTGGTCTATTAAGCCAGCTGCTTCAGGATGGTGGAGAACATGGTAAGACCAGTGAATTCCATGAGCATAGGCCCATTGCTACACTTCATTTGCTATGAAGTGAGACCCTTGATCTGAAGCAATGCTGTGTGAGATACCATGATGGTTCTGTAAGTCCACAGATGGTAATTTTGGCAGAAGTGTTGCATGCAGGGAAGGCAAATCCACATCCAGAATAAGTATCATCCCAGTAAGAACAAAACACTATCCTTTCCATGATGGAAGTGGTCCAATGTAACCAACTTGCCACCAAGTTGCTGGCTGATCACCGTGAAGAATGGATCCATATCACGGACTCAGTGCTGGTCTCTACTGCTGACAGATTGGGCACTCAGCAGTGGTGGTAGCCAAATCAGCCTTGGTAAGTGGAAGTCCATGTTGCTGAGCCCATGCAAAACTCCATTCCTGCCACCATGGCCACTTTGTTCATGAGCCCATTGGGCAATGACAGGAGTGTTGTTGTTGTTATTGTTATGTACCGTCGAGTCAGACATGATTCATAGTGACCCCTCCTTGGGTTTCTGAGACAGTATCACTACAGAAGTAGATTGTCCCATCTTCCTTCCAAGGAGTGGCAGGTGGGTTTGAACCACCAGCCTTCTGGTTAGCAGTTAAGTGCCTTAGGCACTATGCTGCAGAGCTCCTAATGACAGGAGTAGCTGGAGAAAAAGGATGACTGGTTTCCACAAAACATGTCATCCTATCCACCTGATTGTTAAAGTCCTCCTCTGCCAAGGACACCTTCTGGTGGACATTCACATGAGACACAAATATTTTTACTCCTTTCATTTAGCCCATTCAGAGAGATCAATCCACATACCTCTTCCCCACATATCCTTGTCACCAGTTTTCCAATCATGCTTCTTCCACATCCCAGACCAGCCAAACCATTGGCCAAAGCTCATGAATCTGTGACAGAGTGCTGCTGTCCATGTCCAACTTTATGAATCTGTATGTCAGACAACACCCAGTTCATGATGGGCAGCTCAGGCCTCATGGTGACTTGGTGGCCCATGGTTAGGCATTCAGTCTCTACTAAAGCCCAGTAGCAAGACAAAAGCTGTTTCTCAAAAAGGGAGTAGTTAACTGCAGAAGATGGCAGGGCTTTGCTCCAAAATCCTAAGGGTCTGCATTGCGATTCACCAGTAGGGACCTGCCAAAGACTCCAAACAGCATCTCTTTCTACTACAGATAGTTCAAGCACCATTGGATCAGCCAGTCATATGGCCCAAGTGGCAGAGAAGCTTGCACAGCAGCCTGAACCTGTTGCAGAGCCTTCTGTCATTCTGGGCCCCACTCAAAACTAGCAGCTTTCTGAGTCACTTGATAAATAGGCTGAAGCAACACATCCTACTCTCGGTACCAGATGTGTTAGGCTGGGCAGGCAGTATACCAGATCTTGACTCCAACAGATGATGAATCCAAGATCACCAGACTGAATGGTGAATTGTTTGCTCCCAGACAGTTGTAGGTAACATAACAGGATCCAGATCCACAGAATAGTCTGCCTTTTTCCCAAGTTGTCCATATATATATTGGAAGCAGGCCACACCCCTAGGGAAACTCCTTTTCAATGGATTGGCCGCTCAAAACATATACATGCAATCTCATCATGGGAATAACCACATCACAACTGCTTAAACCAGTCCCAATTGTGGTCCAGCTAAGTTGACACACAACCCCACCTATCCCAGTCACTCATGGTGTAGCAGTGTTAGCAGAGCTTCCCGACTAGGACTGGGAAGAAAGGCCTGGGAATCTACTTCTGAAAATGCAAAGATTATGGACCACAACAGATAATTATCTGATATGGTGCTGCAAGATAAGCCTCTGGGATGGAAGGCACTCAAAATACACAGTGGCCACAACAATGGACTAGAGCATACCAATGATCATGAAGATGGCAGCGGACTGGGCCATGTTTTAATCTGTGGCACATGGGGTCGCCATGAGTCAGAGCCAACTGAATGGCATCTAACAACACCCCTGAAAAACATACAACCTAGGACAACAGAACTAATACACGTGAAACACTACTGAGTAGTTCAAAATCATTTTTAATAAAGTGGATCATCTTATTAACACAGAGTTTAGAGAAAAAGGAGTTCAATGAAGAGTAAAGGGGTACATGGAAAAGGTGGGTTTGTGGGCTAGATTAGATTTGAAAAAAAAGGGGGTGGAGAGCAAAAGACTGTAAGCGAAGTGGAGAGTATTTTTAAAATACATTTATTCCACCTAAACACAAAAGAGATTTGAAATGACTTGCAAAAATGCATGATTAAATTATTTTAAAAGGCAAAAAAGGACCAACTCGACTCTCCAAGCCAGAACAATCAAGTGAACCCAGCTGAAAATTAATACAAAGTCATGCTATTGGAATCTATTCAGTGCTAAAGAAGAGATGAATGGATGAGTCCAAGTTTCCTAGTAGCCAAAGCAACCAAAAACAAAACAAAAAAAAAAAAACTATTGCTTTGGAGCTGATTCTAACTCACAGTGATCCTATAGGTTAGAGTTGACCTGCCCTGTACGGTTTCTAAGGCCGTAATCTTTATGAAAACAGACTGCCATATCTTTGTCCCTGGAGTGTCTGGTAGGTTGGAACCTCTGACTTTTCACTGCTGAACGCTTTAACCAGTGTGCAACCAAGTATCCTAAAGAAGCCAGGGCAATCTAATTAGTTGCAAATAGTAATTTCTACAAGAAATAAGCATACTGATTTTGCACTAGAGAGGTCTGTGCAAAGTTTCCTCCATGGATCCTTATAAAGTACAAAAACCAAAAAAAAACAAATCCACTGCCATCGAGTCAATTCCTATTCATTGTTGTTGTTGTTGTTATGTGCTGTCGAGTC
>NW_006921951.1:2683963-2694778 GCF_000298275.1 Orycteropus afer afer
TTTTTTTTTTTTTTTTGGTTTTATTATTGTCAGCAGAGGGCACAATATCAAATTAGACTTTTTAAAAAGCATATGCAGTAGGAAGATACACAATATAAGCAAACGTTCAGGCACAAGAATGAGTTTTTTGCATACTGGAAACAACCTAATTAGGAAGTTGGAATGGTGCTGGATTATAGCAGGCTTTAAAGCCAGATGCAGGCATTAAACAGGGAGACACTACAGACCTTGAACCCCAGAAGTAACAAGATAAAAGTTGCATTAAGAACAATTAGTTCAGTAGTGACATCAGGATGGGTTGGAACAAATTTGTCTAAGCCCCTCTCCCACTATATACCCACAAACAATCTTGGAAAGGAGCAATTGTTTTGACAAGTTATCAATATATAGGTAAGTCAAAATGCCCACTGTATTCCTAGCTTTCAGCATCTTAGGGCAAACCAGACAGGTTTCATTATTGTGGACAATCTGTAAATTACATTTAAAAAAAGGTTTTTTGTTTTTTTTTTCTATGCACTGTTAGTTCAGCCAAAAAAAATAAAAACATGTTTTTTTAGATCTATTATATCTATCACAAAGATCATTAATACACAATGTGAAGTGGCATTCAAAATTCTCAAATTCTGAATTGGAAAATGTCAATTTCCTTTACTCTGTATACACAGTCAATGGTGAGGTTAAGCTTTTCCATTGCTACATACTTCAGTTAAAGCCCAAAGGGTATTATTTGTTTTTTTTTCCTCTTAATATAATATCACTACTATCCTGGGTGAGAATACATCCATCACAACCAATCAGCCATTAGCTTGGAGAGTTATTGGCAGGAGACGCTTCTCCCTAACCCCTAGATAGTGAAGTGAGGATCTGTAAATTAAACTGTGTCTCCCTTCCCAGCAGTACATTGGAGAAAGCCATTAAGACAACCTACCTTGAGTCTTTTCTTCTCACTAAACATGTTAGGTTTGTGATAACATATTTACCATATTTTGCAGTTTTCATTAACTTAAACCCAGATAAGGATATATTTTCTCTTAGCTTCAGCAGTCAGAGGCACACACCCATAAATTCCTTATGCACAAGGACTGATATACAAATTTTTAAATATACATACCTTTAATGTTTTTCTTATTATAAAAGAAATACCATTTAATTGCATAGTAAAAGAAAAAAGAAATGTTTTTAAAAGTAAATAAAAATTGAAAGCATTGAACACTTTGCTTTCAATTAATTTTTTTAATGGGTGAATTGTATAGCATATGAATTATATCTCAATAAGCCAGTTATGAAAAAAATTAATTAAAAGTCCATTGCTCTGTTATATGAAG
The DNA here is from genome assembly GCF_000298275.1 of Orycteropus afer afer. Taxonomy (NCBI): domain Eukaryota; kingdom Metazoa; phylum Chordata; class Mammalia; order Tubulidentata; family Orycteropodidae; genus Orycteropus; species Orycteropus afer. Next base: position 2,685,289 of record NW_006921951.1, read on the forward strand.
TTTTAAACTGCAACTTACTGGAATGTAACTTCCACAGATATTTTTATTATAGTCAAAATTTATAATATATAAGGATACCAATACAAAAAAAAATTGCTACATAAGCAACTCATTATTTATTAAAAATCCTCTTCACACAAAGCAACTATACCAAGTGCCTATTCATTGTTGTTAGGTGTCTTGGAGTCAGCTTTGACTCATAGAGACCCTACATAAAACTGAACGAAGCACTACTCAGTCAGGCGCCATCCTCACAATCCTTGTTATACTTGAGCCCATCATTGCAGCCATTGTGTCAATGCATCTTATTACACACACATTAGCAGGTCAATAACAGAACTCTCACCTTCCTACCAAGCACACACTCTCCCAGGATTATTTAGGCAGTAATGATTAACATGTAATACCTGCCAACCTACCTTCTTAATACAGTCCTTGCTCATATTTCAAGAAGAAAGATAAGGAAGCTGCCTCAGTGTTTCTGCAGGGATGTAACATTTTTGTGATTAAAAAGCAGCATTGTTTCCTGATGGACATTTTTCTACCTAATCTGCTAGGTAATCTAAACTGTAAGGAAATCGTATTTTATCATTTACAGAAGCATATTTCATTTTAAACCAAAAAAAAAACCTCACTTCCATCGAGTCTGATCCAACTCATAGCGACCCCTCCTTGGGTTTCCAAGGAGGTATCACTGCAGAGGTAAATTGCCCAACCTTCCTCCTGAGGCTGGCTGGTGGGTATGAAATGCCAGCCTTCCGGTTAGCAGTCAAATGCCTTAGGCACTACATCACCAAAATAATATGGCCCATAAATACTTTAATTGTATTGGCATTCATGCCAAAGAGGTTGCTTACAAGGACCCTCTACAGTATCATCATGTACTAAATTATTTAAGGCAGAAATCTGGAGTTTATCCTCACCTACTCTCTCTTATTCACCCCACATCCAATCAGCCATAAAGTTCCACTGACTCTCCTTCCTAAATAGCACTCCAACCTGTTCTTCCTTCCCATTAAGTTTCATTGTCCCACCTTCTTTCAGGCCCTTGAGCCTGAATAACTGATACAGCTGGTCCACAAGGCTCCAGGTTCCTTGATACCAATTTGCCTTCAGCATCACCACCAGAGGGCTCCTTCTCAAATACAAACCTGATCTTATTACTCCGAGGATAAAACCCTGAAATAGTTCCCATCAACCACAGGAGAAAGACCTTCTCCTCTGTGTGATAAGCAAAGTCCTTGATCTATTTACCTCTCCATTATTATCTCATGACAACCCCACCACCACTACCACTAAATTTCCTCTGTCACACACTCAGCTGTACAAGTTTCTTGCAATTGCCTGAAGTGACTTGTTCTTTTATACTGCCATGGTTTCCCAAACGTTGTCATCTTAATCTCTCTAGTTCCTGTTTCTTCTCCTGGTAAAATTATATTTATCATTCAAGACATGGCTCAAACATCTTTTCCAATGGAAGCTTTTCTTGACCTATAGGAGGAAATGCTCTTCCTTATCCCTTTCCGTACCTTGTATATGCTTTTGCTTTGCTATTACAAGACTATTTTCATGCAGGGGTCCTAACTGCAGAATCTAGGGAATTTTAGAAAGTCAATGAATAGAATTCCAGAAGTCTGTGAAACTTGCAAGTTGTTTGTAAAATCTTGTGTTCATACCAGATGAGTAATTTCTGGGGAGAGAGGTCACTTATTTTATCAGATTCACAAATGGAACTTTTTCCTAGAAAGGTTAAGAACTTTCTGTACTTAATTGTGAGTTTTTTGAATGCAGGAACTGTCACATTAATTTTTGTTTCCCTTATTTATAGCACCTCTTTTAGGTCCTGTGAATGTTAAGTAAATTAGTTAATGAATAAGTGAGTGAATTAAATAACTTATTTGAAAATAATTTATGGGTATGGGCAGGAACTAGTGTTGGATCCTGCTCTGATTAAGACAGATGTGGTTCATGTTTTCATTGGAGAAAAAATTTGCAAAAAAAGATAGACATTAAACAATCATGCAATCATTATTTAATTAAAATAGCGAGAAATCCTATGAAGTAGAGTAGCAAGCTACCAAGAGAGGACATAACGGAGGATTTGACTCAGTACAGGGGTCTGGGAAAGTGTGAGGAGCTGGGGTCTTTGACAATGTCATGTTTATAAAGTAAGATGAATAATAACTAGGAAATATAATGAAGAATGATAAGTACAGTTTTTATCTCTCCATATGTTACAAGATTAAGTAGAAGATAATAAATTTATATTTATATAATAAAGATTCTAATTTAAAAATTTACTTTTAGTCATGAAAAATATTGTGAGTCAAAGTAGGGTTAGTATTGTTTCTAGATGAGATCACATAGCTTGAACATTTTGCCAGGAAAGTACCATGGAAGAGTGTAATGTCTGAGATTTTATGAAATGTCTCTTTTTTCACCTGCCAAAAATGTTTGAATGGTGTATGGCCAGCTCTGAAAACTTAAGATCAGGCCCCCAGTAAAGCTTGTTTGCCAAGCCATCATAAGAGGAGAACTGAGTATCTCTGGAATTAGTTCTGAGACTGGCCTTCAACTCATCTGATCCCAGCCTCTTACCATTCCATTTTCATCTTTCCCTTTGTTTCTTTGGCTCTTTACCAGCTCTGCCCTTCTGGCTGGATAGTCTCACTTGGCTCTCAACTCACCTGCTGTGTTTCTCAGACTTATAGGAACTTTTCCCACCCTGGCCTGGCCACTCCTCAGAAAGACAGATCAGTATCAGAGGCCCTGGCTTGGCTCTGCGACATCCCATCACCTTGCTGGGTCCAGCTGGCAGCCTTGATTGCATTTGGATCCTGCTCATTCTGACTCCTCCAAGCTCATCCACAATCTACACTGTGTGTTATAACATCTGAGACGGACCTAAAATATAATGGCTTTTGCATTCCAAGGTCACAGTTATTTGTGGGGATCTGATTTAAATGATTATTGCCTTTCATTTCACATCTATAGGCTACAGAGATTCATCTGTAAGCTTGGGTTTTGATTGCATAATGATGCATAGTAGAAAACTTGGACCTATCACACACACACACATACACACATGCACGCACACATTTAATTAAAATTGGCATCCAATTTAAATTAGTGTGGCTATTCACGTTTTTCACTTTCAACCAACCTGTGAAGCACTTCTGGCTATTATCATGCAGCCCCTGCTGATCACATGAGTTAAGTTGGGAAGAGAACTGTTACCATGAGAACTGTTTCAGAGCAAAAGCGTGAAGATCATGAATCTCACCCTCCTTCACCTTGCCTGTCACTGGCAGACACCCAGGCTCCTCAAGTTCTCTTGCCTATCTTCTTGCCAAAGCTTACTTTCAGGGAGGACTTTGAAATCCATTCCTTCTAAGTTGGAAATAGGAGCCCAGATGGCACAATGGTTAAGTGCTCAGCTGCTAACTGAAAGGTTGGGAGTCAGCTCCATGAGAGAAAGATGTGGCAGTCTGCTTTGTAAAAATTACACAGCCTTGGAAACCCTTTGGAACAGTTCTACTCTGTCCTAAAAGGTCACTATGAGTCGGAATCGACTTGAAGGCAATAGGATTAATTTTTACAGGTTAAATTGGAAATAATACAACAGGAAGAAGCATTGCTTTACCTAGGGACATGTGAATTTAACAGGAAGCCAAGTGGCAAGCTACAGGAACAGTGAAGTATCATCTAGCATCTCCCTATCCAACCACATAAGCCTGTTGTGAGTTTAGAAATATCTCCATTATCAGATATAAAACTTTGAGGATAAAAGAGCAAAGAAAGCAAGTACCTGAACTGTGGAGCTCACATTCATTGAAAGAAACAGACACAGAACATAGTGTGATGAAGGTTATCGTATAAATGCGAACAAAGTGCTAGAGGAACACAGAGCTTCAGAGTCAGGCTGGGTAATGATACCCATATCCAAGTCTCACCTACTTTGGTCATGTTGTCAGAAGGGACCATTCCCTGGAGAAGGATATCATGTTTGGCAAAGCAAAAAAGGAGAAGATCCTCAACAAGATGGACTGCCACAGTGACTGCAACAATAGGGTCAAGCATAGAGGGGATTCTGAAGCTGGCAAAGGACCAGTCGGTGTTCTGTTCTGTTCTACAATGGGTCGCTATGAGTTAGAGCCAACTCAACTGCACATAACAACAACATTATACAAAAACCAAACTCACTTCTACAGAGTCAGATCCAACTCATAGCAACCCTTCCTTGAGTTTCTGAGGCAATATCACTATGGAAATAGATTGCCCCATCTTCCTTCCAAGGAGTGGCTGGTGGGTTTGAACCACCAGCCTTCTGGTTAGCAGTTGAGTGCTTTAGGCACTATGCTACCAGAGCTCCTAAGTGTATATTATAATATATATGTATATGTGCGTATGTATGTAAAAGCAAGGTCTTACTAAGATAACAGCTAATGCTCTTTGGGTGCACAATTGCTATGTTCTAGGCATAACTGTTTATATGCATTTAATCCTCACGACAATCTATGATGTAGAAAAATACTATTATCCCATATTTGCAAACAAAGAAATCAAAGCATGGTTAGGTTAAATTGTCCAAGATCACATAACCAACCAGTAAGTGGCAGGACAAGAATTTGTATCCAAGCTGTCTAAGCTATATAGCCTGTCCTCCTAACCACTGTGTTAAACTATACATGATAGATATATCTGATCTTCCCAGGAGCACGGAAAATGTACCAAATCTGGAAGCAGTTTTTAGGTAATTGTAATTGGAGTAAAGCCCTTCTGGTTGCAAGGAAGAGAAACCCACTAAAACAATTTAAATGCCAAGAGATTTATGGCACAGAATTTCACAAGCTGTGACCCCACCGGAACTGGAATTGCAATGGGCAAGACTCAGGTACCACTGCATCAAGTCTCTCTGCTTCCTCATCACTCTCTAAAGCCACAAGATCCCACTTCTCTGCTCTAAACTCTTACTTCTTCCTGCAACAAATGATGCAATGCAACCACTGCCATGGAGTCGGATCCAACTCATAGCGACCCCTCCTTGGGTTTCCAAGGCAGTATCACTAAGGAAGTAGATTGCCCAACCTTCCTACTCAACAGCATGCACATAGTTGAAAATGGCTACCTTAGTCTCAAAGGACCTTTCAGTTCAAGAGGCTAACCTCTGCTTCCCTTTGATTGTTCACTAGCCAGTTAATGGATTAGCTCCCTGTGGGGAACTGTGGCTAGGGGGTGCCATGAGAGTATGGTGCTCAAAAACTTACGGTGCAATAGTGTTGCAGGACCTCAGAGTGGAAGGTAGTTCCCAAAGGAAATGTGGGCTAGGCCAATACTCCACAGCAGGTCAGATAAACCCATACAAACATCACCCTCCAAGGCAATCTTTGCTAAAATTAAGCTCTTGTTTTAAATGCAAAATGCACACCATTAACAGACGAGTGTTTTTATTTTTGTTCTTGTTTTTCTGTTTTTAAAGCAGTTGAGCTCAATGCCCTATGAAATCTGTAACTGTTTTGTTCCAAGTAACCAGTAGTGGGCCCTAGAATAACATGTAACATATAATCTGTAGAGAAATGGAAAAGGAGGTGATAATATCTGATGAGAGAAATGTGATTTTTTTTTTTTTAAGTGAAACAGGAGTCAATACTACAAAAAGTGAGAATCAGTCATGTCTGGGAAGTAGACCACATAATTTGCTTAAGTTAGTGAATTGAGCACATACTTATGGGTTCTTACATAACCTATAAGTAGGAAAAAAAATAACCCAAAATTCTTCCTATTGCTGAAAATTACATATTAATTTATTAGGCTTAGGCTAACCCCTTAACCAAAGTAAGTGCCTATAAGAAAACGTAGATGATCCTTTACCAAAACTATAGAAAGTATCCTTCTGCTGAATAAAGAGAGAATAAATCAGTTTAAATGAATTTGCTTAGAAGGTGACAAACTAAAATGTGAATACATTTCATTCAAAACATTGACTGAATATAAGTGCTGTTTTAGGCAAGACTTTATCAATTATATATGGCATTGGCAATATAGCACAGTGCAGAACTAGAGTTAGATAATCTTGAGTTTGAACCCTGGCTGTAATACAAATTGTGGGATCTTTTAACTTCTCTGGGTTAAAATTTCTTTATGAAAAAAATGGAAAAATAATATTCACATGGGATTATTCACAAGTATAAGATGAATTGATTCTATGTAAAGCACTTAAAACAATATTGTCACCTCACAACTACTAACAATTGATTAGTAGTACTTTTTGTCAGTGGGAGCTCTGGGCTCATACATTAGAGATCTGTGGGCCAGTCATCACTATTGAGACACCTCCCTTACATCATTCTTCTGGGTTTTCAGGTCAGAATACATTTTTTTCTTTTTCTTCTTTTTCCTGATAGCCATTAATTCTTATATCTCAGGCAAAATATTTTAATCACACTTATGGCTTCTAACTTCCACTCTTTTTATTCTTTCCAATGAATAAGAAAATAAATATTCCTCCAAGAAGAAGACCTAGAGGGCTTAAATCAGATTTCTTAATTTGTAAAGAGCTATCCTCAAATACATTTCTAGAGTTCCAGTACTCAGAATAACCTGATAAAGTCTATTTCCCAATTGGCATCAATTACATCAATCACATCCTTATTTTCCTTTCTCATACATCTTGGGACTTGTGTGGGATTCTAGAAGCTATTCTGAAGCTAGCAATAAAGCAATGGACCAAAGGAAAATAGATACATGCTCAAAGTAGTGTGCATTGGGCACTGAGTCACTGTAGGAATATCTTATCCTCGTCCTATCTGTACAGGAGAAATGTTAACAGAGACAAACTTCACAGCAATAGTATAAATAACGCCTGAAAAACTTGGAATAATTTGTAGCATGTCACAAAATACCAGTATATTTAATTTCATTACCTGATTTAAGAATAGCCTTAGTAGCAGAAAACACATGTACTGCATATTGAAGGGACTTAAAAGTTTAAAACCTATATCACCAATGTAGAATGATGCCCACATCAATGATCAGAAAGCTAAGTAGGATCAGCTATTTTCAAGTGTCTCTGTTAGTATTTGACTAGTACTTCATTGCTCTAGAATGCTTAATTGTGCTCATGAGGAACCTGTACATACACTAAAATGCAGTTGTTCAAACAGAACTAGGGGATAGTGTATGGTTTAAAAACAGAAAAGGTGTACATCAGGGTTGTACCCTTCCACCATACTTATTCAATCTGTATGGTAAGCAAATAATGCCAGAAGCTGGACTATATGAAGAAGAAGGCTGCATCAGGATTGGAGGAAGAGTTATCAATAACCTAAGATATATAGAAAACACAACCTTGCTTGCTGAAAGGGAAGAGACTTGAAGCACTTATTGATAAAGATCCAAGACAACAGCCTTCATATGGACTACACCACAGTATATAGAAAACAAAAATAACCACAACTGGACCAATAAGCAACATCATGACAAATGGGGAAAATATTGAAATTGTCAAGGATTTCATTTTACTTGGATCCACAATCAACTCCCATGGAAACAGCAGTCAAGCACTCAAATGAAGTATTGCATTGGGAAAATCTGCTGCAGAGTACCTCTTTAGAGTGTTAAAAAGCAAAGATGTCACTTTGAGGACTAATGTATGCCTGACACAAGCCCTGGTATTTTCAATTGCCTCATATGAATGTGAAAATTGGGCAATGAATAAGGAAGACTGAAGAAGAAATGATGCCTTTGAATTGTGGTGTTGGCAAAGAATATTCAATATACCATTGACTGCCAGAAGAACAAACAGATGTGTCTTGGAAGTACAGCTAGAATGCTCCTTAGAAGCAAGGATGGCAAGACTTCATCTCACTTATTTTGGACATATTGTCAGGAAAGATCAGTTCCTGGAGAAGGACACCATGCTTGACAGAGGGTCAGGAAAAGAGAGGAAGACCCTCAACAAGATGGATTGACAAAGTGGCTCCAACAATGGGGTTAAATGTGGCAAGGATTATGAGGATTGTGCAGGACCAGGCAGTGTTTCCTTCTGTTGTACATAAGGTTGCTATGAGTCGGAAAAATCTCAACAGCACCTGACAACGATTTCATTGTTAGTTTGGAGGACTCACGTAGGTATTTGCAAGGACTCAGGCCAGATTTTTAAAATAACTGGAGAGAAAAATTAAAATTGGGAAAAATCTATTGATTTGCCTTGTATTTTCGAGCCCTGGGAAAAGACCTCCATTTTTCAGTGCCAGCAATGGAATGCTTTAGAGTGGCTCACTAAAAGCACATGCATGGTCAGAGGATATTTATTTGTTCTGTCCCCATCATTGTGCTAAACTGTGGAGAAATACTGGTAGCAATTATTATTCCCCTTATGAAGCTTATGGTCTAGTGGGAAAGATAGATATTAAATAAGTAATTATAGGTGTGACAACTGTTATGAAAGGACAATTTAGATGAAGAGGCCATGGGAATGCATAATGGAAGAAGCTGCTAACCTAAGTTTGGCAGTTCAATTCTACCCAGAAGCACTTAAGAAGAAAGACGTAGAGATTTACTTACAAAAAAACAGTGATTGAAAATACTATGGAGCACAGATCTAATTTGACACACATGAGGCCATCATGAGTCAGAATCAACTTGATGGCAATTGAGAACTAGTAGTCTAGCTGAATAATTAAGAGAAATTTCCTATGGAAGTGACATTGCAGTTAAGTCCAGCAAATGAGAAAGAGTTACTCAGGTGAAGAACACAGTAGGTCTGAAGATGAAGGCTGAGATGAGAGCTTTAGGCATAAGCACCTGGCTGTGTAATTATATAAGATGGAAGAGGAAACAAAGCAGGGAGAGATAATATGAGAAAAAGGCATACTCACACAAGAAACAAACCTTAAAAGGTGATTTTTTTTTCCTCAAGAAACTCACTCTAATTGGAAAGACAATAAAGATATGAAGTAGTTGAGAAAGCAAGCTAAAAGGAAAGGAGATTAATTAAATCAGAAAAATGACATCTGTACTCATGATTTGCTAGATAATTGTGAGAATGGATGGTTGAGGTAGAGATGCAGGATAGGTCATTGATAATGAAGAGTCAAAGTGAGAGGCTTGCACTGGAGAGATGGGTCAACCATGTTGATGTTGAAGACATCCAAGATGGCAGGGTTTGGGGTGGAGAAGATGACTATGGGCCAGCTACCAAAGTCTCCATTGAGTGAAGGAAAGTGTCAAGAGTCTTATCTTAATAACTGTTAAAAATTGGTTAGAAAGCATAAGGTTAAACACACATACATACACACACATGCAATATTCAGGGATAGCAAGGATTAAAGAGAAAAGATAGCAAGTTTTACATGATAAACTAAACTAAAAACTAAAGTCACTGCAGTTGAGTCAGATCCGACTCATAGCAGCCCCTCCTTGGGTTTCTGAGGAGGTATCACTATGGAAGTAGATTTCCCAAACTTCCTTCCAAGGAGTGGCTGGTGGG
>NW_006921951.1:2698798-2708222 GCF_000298275.1 Orycteropus afer afer
GTAAACTGTGGTCAATGACATGAGACAAAGTATATGTGAACTGCTGTATGGAAAGTGAATTCGCTCTGTAAATCTCCATCCAAATCACAATAAAGAAAATAAAATAAAGAAAAATAGGGGCCAGTTTAGTGATAGAATTCTCATTTTCCATGAGGAGACCTGGGTTCAACTCGCAGCACCTCATGTACAGCTACCACCAATCTGTCAATGGAGACTTGCATGTTGCTATGAGGCTGAACAGGTTTCAGCAGAGGTTCCAGACTAAGACTGACTGGGAGGAAAGGCCTGGCTGGCATCTACTTCCAAAAACTAGCCAATGAAAACCCCATGAAGCACAGTGGTCTGATGCACAACCAACAATCATCAGGGCAGTGCAGGACCGGGCAGCACTTCATACTGTTTTGCATGGGACAGAAGCTAACAACAATATAAAACAACCAAGGCTAAAATCAGTGACCAAAAGAAAAGTAGCATTTACTGAAACCTAACTATGTGACAGTTTAGTGAATATCTATGTTTTGTCTGCCTAGCATAGTTTCCTGCTTACTTCTGGTAACAGTAGCTCTGATTTCCTATAAAGAATGCTATTCTCATTTTCTTTATAGTTCTAGTGAGGCTGCTAATGACTTAACCCTTTGTAGAAGCAGGTGAACTAATCCAGAACAATAAGAAGTTCTTGGGAATTTATATCTTGAGAAGAACAAAAAGTGGTTAAAGATGAGTCTTCTCATGGCAGCACCCAGAAAACAGACAAAAATACCTGCTGCTGAGATGCCCAGGGTCCACAGTTCTGGTTATTTAAGTCTTCCTTGATTCTATGAGTTAACTAGTATCATTTAATAGATGTGCTTTTGTTCCTTAAGTTAAGCAGATTTGATTTCTGTTGCTATAACCCCAAAACTCTGACACTACCAGACAATGTGTTAGGTGCTTTATATGTAAACTCATTTAATTTTATATTTACAAATGCCTTGAAAAAATGGTTATCATAATCCCCATTTTACACACAAGGAAAGTTAGGCATATTGAGGTTACAGTAACTTGTTCATGGACACACAACGTGAAGTGAATCATGAAAAGAGGCCTACATCTGTGTCTTAGCTGTGAGAGGCTATGCTCCTTCCACTTCACAAAAGAACAGAGATAATAAAAATTTCCTTTGTTGTCACATAAGCTTAACATTCCAGATGCATTCTGCTTTAAATGTTCTTTACAGATATCAATAAATACAACAAATTAAAATTCTGTATGTTATTTCATTGTACATATGTGCATTTATTTCCCTAGGCAAAATATCTCATAATCACATAAATCCAGATTTTTAATTCACTATTCTTTTGTGTTCTGAATTCTTTTGTGTTCCATAATAATAATGAAAAGAATTTAATCAAATGCACAGTCTCACAATGGTTATAAGTGTAATTGGGACTCCAGAAGCATGCTTGATAACTATGGTATTAAATAAAGCTGAGACACAAATATCTGCAAAGACTTATTGTACAAGTAAGGAACTGCAATAAAAGTCATGGGAGAAACAAGGTAAAAGTTTCCCTTAAGGAGCTTACTATAGAACTGGGAAGACAAATAACAAATATATGAAAAATAAAATAAAATGGAAATGGCACAAAAAATGCAAAGTTGGTATAGGTGATTTCACTGTGAAAGAGATGTTTTAAGAAAGAAGACTCTAAAGTCCTCTGAAGGACTTAGGAAAAAGGGCTCAAATCCAGGTAAATTGGGAAAGGGAAACAACATGCTTATTTCTGTCTACAAGAAAAACACATGGTACCTAAATCACAATCTGAAATAATGAAAGATTTCTGTGATGCACAGCTGACACACAGTGTATCTTAATCCCTGGGGAGATTTTCCAGAAGTTGGTTTTCCAGACTTACAGAACATAGCATCTGAGTGGTCACTATAGCAACCATGACATTTTCCTGCTTCTTCTGGCTGAACCAGTGACAAGTAACAGCACTAATCCTGGGTTTATTAAGAAGTGTCATCGTTTCATGTTAGAAAACTCTCTGGAGGATTTGATGCTGTTCTCTTGGGTTGATCATTTGAGATTTATGTCCTGAAATGCCAAACTGCATTTTTAATCTATCATCAAAGTAGATTATCAGAATCAGAAATGACAAGATTTAACACATAGTTTTTCATACCTACAACTAACAGAAAAAACTGTACTTCACTTTGTTCAAAGTAAACATGATATATTAATGAATGGTTTTCTTCTCACTGAATAATTATAGCTTCCTTCTGACTAAAAACAAATTATTTTTTATTTCCCTTAAGAAGACTATGATTAATTGTGCAAAATTACACTTGTCTTTAATTGAATAGATTTTCTTCTTTCCTCTGGATTAGTGGGATATTATATATTATTAAATAGCTTGGGAAAGTCCAAAGAAGGAAATCTCTGTCTTCAGCACTAAAGCTGGCTTGATAATGGCTATAAAATACATAAACCAAAAATAAAACTCACTGCCATAGAGTCAATTGCAGTTCTTAGTGACCCCCTCTTGGGTTTCCAAGGAAGTATCTCTACGGAAGTAGATTGCCCAATCTTCCTTCTGAGGAGTGGCTACTGGGTTTGAACAGCCTTCTGGTTAGCAGCCATTGGAAATATTTATGGGAGTTGACATGGTTTGATGTTCATTATAAGTTTCATTTCTTTGTTAAAATGACTTACGGCTGAAAGCAGATAGATCTTGGCTGAAAGCAAAGAATGAAAGATGTTTACTTTTGTTTTATTAACTATGCAAAAGCATTCAGTGCTGTGGATCATAACAAATTATGAATAACATTGAGAAAAATGGGAATTCCAGAACACTTAATTGTACTCAGGAGGAACCTGTACATAGACCAGGAGGCTGTCTTTCAAACAGAACAAGGGGATACTGCATGGTTTAAAATCAGGAAAGGAGTGTGTCACCATACTTATTCAATCTATATGCTGAGCAAATAATATGAGAAGCTGGACTATATGAAGAAGAACGTGGCATCAGGATTGGAGGAAAGCTCATTAACAACCTGAGATATACAGACAACACAACTTTGCTTGCTGAAAATGAAGATGACTTGAAGTACTTACTGATGAAGATAGAAGACTACAGTCTGCAGTATGGATTACACCTCAATAAAAAGAAAACAAAAATCCTCACAACTGGACCAATAAGCAGCATCACAATGAATAGAGAAAAGATTGAGGTTGTCAAAGACTTCATATTACTTGGTTCTACAATCAACATCAACAGAAGCAGCAGTCAAGTCATCAGACAACATACTGCATTGGGCAAATCTGTTGCAAAAGACCTCTTTCAAGTGTGAATAGCAAATATGCCTCCTTGAAGGCTAAGATGCACCTAACCCAAGCCATGGTATTTTCAATCACCTCATATGCACGTGAGAGCTGGACAACAAATAAGGAAGACCGAAAAAGAGTTGATGCTTTTGATTTGTGGTATCGGTGAAGAATACTGAAAGTACCATGGACTGCTAAAAGAACTAACAAATCTGTCTTGGAAGAAGTGCAGCCCGAATACTCCTTGGAAGCAAGAATGGCCAGACTTTGTCTCATCTACTTTGGTCATGTTGTCAGAAGGGACCATTCCCTGGAGGAGGGTATCATGCTTGGTAAAGTGGAAGGTCAATGAAAAAGGGAAGACCTGTAATGAGATGGATTGACACAGTGGCTGCAACAAAGGGCTCAAGTACAGCAAAGATTGTGAGGCGGGCACAGAACTGGGCAGGGTTTCATTCTGTTGTACGTAGGGTTGCTATGAGTCGGAGACGACTCGATGTCACCTACAACAACCACAAAAACATGGCAAACTGAGCTAACAATGTCTTATAGTTCTAACTCTAATTTATTGAAGCACATTAATATCATGCAATGTGACCTGAAGAGACAATGACCTAAAAGACAATGGTCTTAAAATATTCTCAAAAATGCACAAAATGAAAGCCAAGAAAATTGTTACCACATGGCGGGCTAATGCTTTGTAAAGAAATATCCCTAAGGACTGGGCTTTCTCAACCTTGGCCCTATTGACATTTTAGGCTAGATTATTTATTTATTTATGCTGTAGAAGGCTATCTTGTGCATTGCAGAATGTTAAACAGTGCATGCCCACTAGATGCCAGTAGCACACACTACCACTACCCTCAGTTGGAACAGCCAATAATGTCTCTAGGCATTGCCAAAGGTCCCCTAGAGGGCAAAATTGGCTCCCCTTGAGAACTACTGCTCTAAATTATAGCATTCATTCCTGATCTCAAATCTAGGGAACCATTTTAGCTAAGATTGCTGCTAATTGTTCCCTAATGTCTTTATTTTATTGCACAAATCTGCTGCAAAAGACCTCTTTAAAGTGCTAAAAATCAAAGATGCCCCATTGAAGACTACGGTGTGCCTGATCCATGCCAATCACCTCATATTCATGCAAAATCTGGACAACGAATAAGGAAGACCAAAGAAGATTTGATACCTTTAAATTATGGTGTTGCTGAAGAATATTGAATATATTGTGGACTAGAAGAAGAATGAACAAATTTGTCTTGCAAGAATGCTCCTTAGAAACATGTACACACTTTGCACATGTTGTCAAGAGGGACTAGTCTCTTTAGAAGGATGTCGTGCTTGGTAAATTAAAGGAAGACTCTCAATAAGATGCAACAATGGGCTCAAACATAGCAATGATTGTGAGGATGGTTCAGGACCATTAGTATTTTGTTGTCTTGTACGTAGAGTCTTTATGAGTCTGAAGCAACTCCAGGGCACCTAACAACAATTTACCTAGTAATAGAAGTTCTACTAGTAATGTGTCTGTCTAGAACAGACCACACTTCCCAGGCTCCCTGGCAGCTAAGTGGGACAATGCCACTAAGTCTAAGTCAATAGAATTTAAGTGGAAATGTGGGCAACTTCCTGGTCATGTCCTTAAAAGAAAAAGAGTATTTCCTCCCATTCTTCTTTCCCTTTTCTTTCTAGCTGGGTATGAACATGATCATGAGAGCTAAAGGAGCCCTACTGGACACAGAGGGATTGGAGCTGCACGTTGAGTATGGCAGAGCAGCAAGATAAACAGTGACTGGATGTCTGATGTGCTAGTGGTGTCATGTCTACTCTGCTCTCTGCAAGAAATAAACTTCTGTCTTGCTTAAGTCAGTCATACTGGGGTTTTCTTATAGTAGTTGGCACCTGCATAATTACTGCATATTCCAATTACTGTTGCACAGACTGAGTCAAGAAGGCTGCAATTGAGAGAGGAAGGAGAAAAGGCTTTGCTTCAATGGCATTTAAAAAATGCTCTGATTGGAAAATAATCTTTTTTCACTCAAACACTACTCACTAGAACAAATATTAAGAAAAAAGGGATAAAGAAATTAATAATACAGTCAGTTAGACCAGCTGAATTAATACAGGTAATCACATAGAAAGACAGTGTGCATAGGTGGTCCATTTTGGGCTTAAACTGAAATTACTGTCTAGATAGGAGAGACCTTATTATGAGTTGATTAGCCACAGAAAGGGTGTGCTAGGATGCAAGTCTGTTTGAGTGTCAAAAATAAGGAAGACATACAAGTGGAAAGGATGTTCTGGTGTCTGGTCACTTGTCCATACCCATGGACAAGCTCTGAGCCAATGGAGACTGAAGATCTATAAGCCCAAGTGAGGAAATGTGCTCATGAGGGACTTTGTGAAACGCAGGCACACAGTATGGAAAGGATACACAGAGCAGGGAAGATTAACTCAGCTCTCTACCCACTTTGGCTAAGAATGTATCTCCCCTTACTTATGAAATTTCCAGGTCCTCAGTGGTGACAGCAAGAGGAGGAGTGGCAGAGGCTGAGAAGGAGGGACCTGCCAGAGAGTACCGTGGGACTGGGCTTTGCTTCTAAGCATAAATGAGATACCCCTATAGAAACACCTAGAATTACTTAAAGATGGGGGAACTTTGCAGGATGAGGCTGTGCATCAACAGGTGAAGCCCTAAGTTCGAAAAGTAGACTATTAATGTTGACTGTCTCCTGTGGCAGAGAATGGTGACTGTCCAACCCAACCATCATTCCAAGACTTTTCTTCCTACAATGTTCCAGCCACAAAGGGTCACAAGAGCATGTTCAGGCAGATACGAAGAAAGCAGAAGACTGTAGTGGTGTTCCTGGGAAAACATTTTCCTGTCTAATAAAAACACTGCCCTCTTCCCTTCTCCCTTCTTCCTGCCTGAATGTGGACATGATTCCTGAAGCAGCAACAGCCATCGTCTTTGAGCCCCTGCAGCTGCTGATTTCTGGGCTCTCATTATGTGAGGAAAATAGACCCTATATGTTTAAATTGCTGTCGCTGGGTTCTCTATCACTTGGAGCCACTGTTAGCTGATACATGCTTACAAAGTGATAAGGCCTGGGGAAATTTATATTACAACAAATGTTGCGATCGGCTCTTCTGAAAAGGCAGCCTGACATTCATGTACAAGCCAAGTGTCTCTTTCCACACAATTTGCTCAGTCTGTATGTGGTCTTTGTGTGACTTCTTACAATGTTTTGATGCTCATTTACCTATATAAAAAAAAGTTAGTGCTGGTGCAGATGTGGAGAAACCAGATCTTTCATATGCTTCTAGTAGGAATAGAAAATGGTAGAGCCACTCTGGAAAATTGTTTTGTAGTTTCTTATAAAATTAGTACCAGTACCCAATGTCATCAATTCAATTCTAACTCATGATGAACCATGTGTGACACAGTAGAATTGTGCTCCATAGGGTTTTCAATGGCTGACTTTTTTTGGAAGTGGATCACCAGGACTTTTTTCTAAGGTACCTCTTGGCAGACTAGAACTACCAATCTTTCAGGTAGCAACTAAGCCATTAACCATTCATACTAGCAAGGGACTCCTCTTATAAACTAGACATACACTTTTCATATAACTGAGCAATTGCATTGTTGGACATTTATCCCAGAGAAAGAAACACTTATGTTCACAAAAATCCTTTACAAAAATGTTCACAGCAGTTTTATTTTTAACAGCAAAAAACTGGAAACAACCCAAATGTCTTTCAATGGATGAATGGTTAAATGAACTTTGGTACATCCATACCACGGAACACTACTCCGCAATAAAAAGGAACAAACTATTGATATATGCAATAATCTGAATGGATCTCAAGAGCAGTTACTCAGTGAAAAAAGTCAGTCTCAAAAGGTTACATACTGTTTTACTCCATTTATATAACATTCTCAAAATGACAAAAGTGTAGAAATGGAGAACAGATTAATGGTGCGGGACAGGGGAAGGAGAGAGGATGTGAATATAAAGAAGTAGTACTAGGGACTTCCCTTGTGTTGAAGAAACAGTTCTATAGTTCTGTATCTTGATTGTGGTGATGATTACACAAATTTATTCATGCAATCAAATTGCATAGAATGATACCACACAGAGAGACGTATATAAAAACAGGTGGAAACAGAATGAGTCTATAGTTTAACAATATTGTATCAATGTCAATTTTCTGGTTTTAATACTGCACTACAGTTATAGAATAAAATGTTACCATTGGGAAAGTTTTGGGGAAAGATACACAGGACTCTATGCACTAATTTTGCAATTTCCTGTGAGTCTATAAGGAGTCTTTAAGGATCTCTGGTGATGCAGTGCCTAAGGCATTTGACTGCTAACCAGAAGATTGGTGGTTCACATCCACCAGCTACTCTGCAGAAGGAAGACTGGGCAATCTTCTTTCGTAAAGATTTACCACCTCGGAAACCCAGTGGGGGTCACTATGAGTCAGAATCGACTTGATGGCAGTGGATTTGGTTTTTTTGGTTTGGTGAATCTATAATTATTCCAAAATAAAAAGTTGTTTTAAAAATCATCTTGAACAACCTATGGCCCATCAGTGGAAGAGTGGATGACCAAACTATGGTACATACACACAATGAAAGGCAATGCAGCACTAAAGAATAATATAGTCTGCAAAATACTGCATAACATATAGATGAACTTGGAGGACATTATGCTGAGTGAAATAAGTCGATCATAGAAGGACAAACATTGTATTAGTTCACTGTTGTGGAGGGTCAAGGAAAGGGGGCAAATTTTCTTTGTTGATTGTCAGGGGTGGGAGGGGAGGGGAGGGAACACTGAAAAAAAATGCATTGAGCCATGTCACTTTAGTTTTGTGTCTTTCACTGTACATAAATTATATTTCAATAAAATGTGTTAAAAAAATCATCCTGAATAAGTAGAAAAAAGAGGTAACTGACTATGCAAAGTATATTTTCTCATTGGAATCTATAATCATATGCCTAAAGATATCTCATGTAGTATTAAAACTTGGTAGACATTTTGCCTCATTAAAATTAATGTGACATAACTACAGAAAGAGAGAAAAACAGAAGGAAGAAAGCAGGGAACAAAACATATCTTTTGGTCTTGGAGGTAAATGGTAATAAAATAATAAAAATATTTTCACAAATTTTTAGTTAGAAAATTGAGTTTAAGGGTCTTCTTCAAGCATGAGCAATGGGTCAAACACAAAGGTAAATATAATAAGTACAGATATGAATTTTTAAGTAGGTAACCTTGTTTCAGGAGACTCTTGACCCAATTGTGCTTGATGGGCCAGAGAAAGATGTTCTGTCATCTACCACACAATAATTTTTCCCAGCTATCTTTGCGGGAGGAGGAGGAGATGAAATTAACAAATTGTGACTATTAAGTGAGTTACACAAAATCTGTGTGCACTTTTCCCAGACAGATAAATCATACAAATTCACAACAAATAGAACATACTTGCAAAGTTCTTACACAACCCTCTCTGAGGAGAATAAAGAAAACGCTGTTTATTGAGCTGCCCTTGGATGCCTCGAATAAAGTGGTGAGTTATGACCGAAAGTACCAGTTACCAGTGAGTGTTATCCCAGCCCTCATTTCTGCCTAGAACAGGTAATAAAAGATATCAGAAAGCTTTCCCTTTTTAAAGCAATCATCTCGTTATTCATCAGCTGTAGATTAGGAGCAAAATCCCAAAACCAAAGTAAAAGGGGGAGTCCAGATTGCAAGAATTTTTTTTTGGGAAAAAAAAGTGACTAACAAGCATCTGAAACAAGTGTGGGTAATATGTAAATGTGGCAGAACATTATCTTGGTTAGAACATAGAGGACCCAACAGAAAAGCTGGTCTCAGTTGTCTAGTGTCCTAAAACATCAGACTCATTGCTTATTAAGAAGAACCAAAATGAGCCCAGCAGGGAAGTGGTTCATTCCTGATTTTTAGCAAAGACCTAACATATTCATGACACTCACATTTTTAGCTTTTCTTGTTACCTCTTGTTGTTGTTGTTGTTATGTGCCGTCGAGTCGGCCCCGACTCATAGCGACCCCTCCTTGGGTTTCCGAGGCAGTATCACTACGGAAGT
>NW_006921951.1:2708472-2720050 GCF_000298275.1 Orycteropus afer afer
TGTAGTCTCTGACCACGAAACCCAGCAGTGCCACACACACATTAAAAGTGCAATAAACATTGTCTGCCAAATAAGTAAATAAATGAAATTTAACATAAACTCCTTATTTCCATTCTCATTTCAAAATATAGCTTTAGAATTACTATATCATCAAATTCTACATTCAGTTGCAATTATCAGTGAATTTAAGAAATAAAATGTGAAATGCTAAAAGAATTATCACAATTATTTGACATCAACTATTAGTATTAAATCTTTTGGAAAAGAGAGATAGCAATTTGGAGGTTTTATTTATTTGCCATCACATCTACTGAAGAATTGCATTTAAAAAGTAAAAAGCTGAATTATGCCATCAATTTAAGGGCCCAAGGTACCCAGCCATTAGAAGAGACCAGATCAGGGGAAGATGGGAATTGTGACCATAATTCACATTGTGCAAACTGGTCAATTCTGTTAACTTTAATAATGGCCACAGAAAATATCAAAGCTCATTCCCCCCACCCCCCCACCTCCTCTGGCTCTTTCATATTTTGCTGTGTGACTCATGTCCTGTAGTAACTTCCGGCTGACTTGAAAGGCTTTCTGGGACATCAATTCCCAGGACTCAGTTTTCTCTATCAGATTGTTGCAAATAAATCTCATTTTATATCTCAGCTCATAACAGCAGTGAAAATGGTTTACTGTGCCTCTGCTTTCTATTGCTGTGTTTAATGCTACAGCTGAGAACTTGATCGTTCCTTCTTCCAAAAGATAGAGATGAGAATGTTATTTCCCTTCCCCCACCCTTCAGCTCCCACTAACAATTGAGCATTAAGGTAGTAAATCACCGTCATAATTGTCTAGCTATATCCAGTCAACTAGCTTAATGAGACAGGAAGTAGGTTGCTGGAGAAGAGGGATGACATTTTAACAAGACGACTTGCATCAAACTGTAATTTATCCTTCGCAGCACATTTAATTTTTCTGGAAAATGATCAGAAGCAAAATCGCCATTTTGAAGATGCCAAACCCTGCTTAACCCTTTTGAATCACTTCATTAACAGACCACAGAAGCATACAAAATATTCTTGAAATATTTGCAAATATAATCTTGCAAAATGCTGTATCATCTACCTCATTTCTGGTAGTTCGGTGGCATTTGAGATTTCAAATATTCTCTTGGCAAATTCCAGACTTGCATTTCTATCTTCCCCTGACAAGGAAATCGAGTGGATCTGAGCCCTAAAGCTTGTTAAATACTCACACCAATGACTGACCAGCATCTTAGAGACCGAGACTGTGTTCAGATCCAGAAACTCAAGTTAAAGGTTTCTCAGGGAAGTGGTTTGTTGAAGGCACAGCTGGGGGATGGGGCGATCGGTTCACCCTGGGGGAGAAACATGAAACCGTATCTGGAGGCAGTGTGTGGTCAAGTTCGTTTCTTGATTCCTAGCAACTTTTTGTCCTATTTCTGACCTCAATGTGAAATGGGACTAAATAGGGGGAATAAATGAAATCACAAATGCTTCTGTTCGTTTTTTCTTGATTTTTTGGTTAAAAAGCTTAACATATGCTCTGTTTAAACTTGAACAGTTTAGAGTTGCTCTCTGAAATCTTGGCAGTGCTTGGTCTCCTCAAGCTTGACTCTTTCTTCATGCTTCCTCACCATTCGCTCTTCTCTTTCATTCTAACCTTTCCTTTCTAACTCTCCCTTCCTTCCTCCTTTCCCTTCCCTTTGTTCTCTCCTTCCTTCCTTCTCCTTCTCCGTTCTAATTTTTCTTTCCCTCTTTCTTCATTTCTCCCTTCCCTCGTGTCCCTCCCTCTCGGTCTTCCTGCCTCCCTCCTTCCTTCTTGCTCTTTGCATTGCCTACTGGACCTTGATTTAGATATAAATTCTAAATAGGAATGTCACCTGAGTCCTTTAGTCAGATTTCTGTTGATAACAAAGCTTGCATGTTTGCTGTGCTGGTCAAGAGATTTAAAGGAGTAACTGCTCTATTACTTGCACTAAACACACACATCTTCCTGGCCTTTGCTTTAAGCAAGAGGGCAAAGGCACATCAATGGTGGTGGAGCAGCATCCTTAATAGGATCTTTCTGGAAATATAGGCTCAGCACATCTGCTCCCTAAGCTGGAAATAGATTTCTTCATGATTTTGGTACCAAAAAAAAAAAAAAAAACCAATCAAACAATACAGAAGTGATCATGTCAGGCATTGTTTTGAGTATTAGGCTTGTTCTCACTGATTGACCCTTTACAACTACTTTATAGGCACTATTATTGTCTCTAATCCATATCCTTGGAAAGAGAGATGCACAGCTGGTTTGTGACAAAGCCAGCATTTCAAACATAGGCAGGCTAGCACCAGAACTCCCTCATAAGATCACTACTCTACCTTACCTGTGTAGATATGTGGGTACATAGGATTTAGTTTGGAGGTTAAACACAAGTGAAATAATATTATCAATCAATACTTTGTTGACATTTAAAAACCTTTTCTCAATATATCTTGGAAATATTTCTATATAATTGTATAATAATTGACTTAACCATTCCCCTATGTATAGGCAATCAGGTTGTTCCCAAGTTTATGTTATTAAAAATTATGCTTTAAGGGAAAAACAAAAAACCTTGTGCTAACATATTTATACACGTGTGAGCTTTTGCATAGAGCAAATTCCTTGAAGTGAAATTGAGTTGGAAGTTATGTCCATTTTAAGTTTCGATTGTTGTTGCTGTTGTTAGGTGCCCATGAATCAGCTCCAGCTCATAGCGACCCTATGTACAACAGAACAAAACACTGTCCAGTCCTGCGCCAGCCTCACAATCCTTGCTATACCTGAGCTCATTATTGCAGCAGCTGAGTCAATTCATCTTGTTGAGGGCCTTCCCCATTTTTGCTGCTGACCCTCCACTTTACCAAGGAGCTCTGGTAGCATAGTGCCTAAGGCACTTGAATGCTAACCAGATGGCTGGCGGTTCAAACCCACCAGCCACTCCTCGGAAGGAAGGTTGGGCAATCTATTTCCATAGTGATACTGCCTCGGAAACTCAAGGAGGGGTTGCTGTGAGTCGGGTCCGACTCGATGGCACATGACAACAACAACAACCGCTTTACCAAGCATGACATCCTCCAGGGAGTGGTGCCTTCTGACAACATAACCAAAGTAGGTGAGACAAAGTCTGGTGGTCATCCTCACTTCCAAGGAGCATTCCAGCTGCACTTCTTCCAGGACAGATTTGTTAGTTCTTCTGGTAGTCCATGTTGTTGTTGTTGTTGTTATGTGCCGTCGAGTCGGCCCCGACTCATAGCGACCCCTCCTTGGGTTTCCGAGGCAGTATCACTACGGAAGTAGGATTGCCCAACCTTCCTTCCGAGGAGTGGCTGGTGGGTTTGAACCGCCAGCCTTCTGGTTAGCAGTCAAGTGCTTTAGCCACTATGCTACCAGAGCTATTCTTCACCAACACCACAACTCAAAAGCATCAACTTTTCTTAGGTCTTTCTTATTCACTGGCCAATTTTTGATAGATACTACCAAATTTCCCTCCAAAAAGTCTGTGTCAATGTATACTTGTATACTCTTAAATAAGAATCACTGCCAGAAGTAGGTTTTTATATTGAAAAGTGGCTCTCTCTTCAAGTGGAAGTTACATATGTTGTGTGTTGATCTCTGCAAATTAAAACACAGCATACACTGTCAGAGCCTGGCTTTGGTTTACTCTGTAACGCAACAGGGGCCTGTTATGCGCCTACATCATGGACTTACAGTCTTAGAGGCCCCTCTGCCTCCAGATCCTACATCACACCTTCTAGCTCTGTTCCATTCCTAGGTGATCACTTTTGTTGGTTTTAAATGTATATATTTTTAGAGAGGGAGAGAGAAAGCTCTGGGTGGTGCAATGGTTAAGGTCTTGGCTGCTAACTGAAAGGTTGACTGTCAAACCTACCAACTGCTCTGCAGGAAAGAAGACCTGGCAATTTGCTCCCATAAAGATTTAAGATTAGGAAACCCAATGAGATAGTTCTATTCTATGAGTCAGAATCAACTCAGTGGCACACAACATCACATATACACACCCGCACTCACACACACACACACACACACACACACACATTCCAACTCTACATTTTGTCAGTTTTAGAGACTATCTGAAAGATTCGGAAAGTCAGGGGAAGAATCGCATCATGCCATGCAGAGCACACTATCATCTCCCAGTCTCCTCTTTCCCTTTCTCCTTCTTCCCCATCCTCTTAGGCTGCATCTCTGTTAGGCCAAGTTGCCTCCCCATGGCCTATGAAATCTGGGCCCTGGCCTATCATTCAAACCCTGGAGGCTAAGCTCATACCAAGGCACCCTGTAGAAGCAATTCTCCCAAAGGTGATTTCTCTCCCTAGCAGGAATCTCACATTAGCTGCTAATAATATACAATATTCTTCATATAATTTCAAAACATGTAAAGTCTTTCATCTTGAAGAAAGAGTGTGCTGCCTCCTCCTTGTGGGGAAAGCATTCCCTCCCACTCTGCTTTACCTTTCTCACATCTTCCTCCTCATACACAGTAAAGGAGATATCTATTTCTCTGGCTCCTTACACTATGATCCTTAATTAACTCTCCATCAGCTCGTCCTTCATCAGTTTAATAACACCTATCCTGGTATAAATACATCTAATCTATCTCAGCAGGTAAAATGAGAAAATTCCTCTCCTTTGTCACTTTTCCTTTGTGCTTTCCTGGCTTCCTGTGAATGCCTACTAACACTGCCTCCACTCACTATGAAGACCACCCTTCATTTATCTTGGGTGTCTGGAAGATTAATGTATAGTCTTCTTTTCCCAGGGTTCATGTTGCCCTAAAAATGAAGTTAGTAAAGGGACAGAAAAAAAAAAACAATTCTCCTCTCCATCCCCACTCTAGGAAAT
Source organism: Orycteropus afer afer (assembly GCF_000298275.1). Classification (NCBI taxonomy): domain Eukaryota; kingdom Metazoa; phylum Chordata; class Mammalia; order Tubulidentata; family Orycteropodidae; genus Orycteropus; species Orycteropus afer. Next base: position 2,713,375 of record NW_006921951.1, read on the forward strand.
GCAGCAACTTAGATCTTGCCCTTTCTCAGTAGAAGGGATTTTTGTCTTGACAGAAAACACCCCAGGAAATACATCTGTGGCAGAATCTTGCAAAAGTAATGTCTTCCAAGAATCCAATTATTCAGGCTCTCTCTGACTCGAAATCTTTAACTCTCAAGGGTTTGAGTTTACCCTACCGGGGCAAGCATCCAAAAAATGAGAAGCTGGAAGGAGTGAACAGTTTCCAAAGGCAGAGCAGACACCTGTTAGAGTAGAATCCCCAGAAGCACAAAAGCTGGCCTCTAATTTTCTGACAACTAATTATTCCAAGGCCCAGAGGGACCCTCCACATAATCAATTTCTGTAGAGACTTCATTCCCTGGTAAGAATAGCCTTTTCTTTCATCTTCTTTTTCTGGTAAGCTTAACTCATTTAATTCCATCCAATTCTTTAATGAGGCTGTGTTCCATATTGTCTTTCACATTTTTAAACATATTGCCCACTTCTTTTCCATTGACAAGATGATCAGTCTATAGGTTGTCTGGTTGCTTGAATTGAGTTGTGCCTACACAATGTCAAAAACAAAACAAACAAATGAAAAATGAAAAACCAAAATAAAATCAGTCCATTGATTTGATCCATTGACCGGACAATTAGTTAAACTGATATCTTTATATTCAATTAGCTAGTGCTTTTGCTGATGTAAGTAGTTGATCCCCTTAGAACTGTCAAGCCCTATAGATAGCCAACTTCTAACAATTTTTCTAAATGATTTCCTGTGTTCTTTCTCTTTAGAAGTCAGCAGAAATAAAGTTCTTCTGAATTTTTTTTAGGGAAATTCTGCCAAATCCTGATGAATATCATATGGCTAAGGGTTGCACATAAAAGCAATACAATGGTACATGTCATCTAGAATCAAGAAACTCATCTAGGAAGCACTGATAACTTAACACTACTGCAAGGAACCTCTGGAAATAATAGAAATATCTCGGTTCCTGATGAATTTTTGGTCTACTTTGTTGGGAACACTAGAGTTACAGGTTCATCTCTATGAATTTCAAATGGAGTCAATTTTCATTTTTTAAAAATGGCTGAGAGTAATAAGTTGATTTTTCAGTATGGTCTTCGGAGGGCCTTATTGGTGATCTTCAGCATAACCCCTAAATGAAAAATTAATTCTAAACTATCATTCAGAGCAGCAATTGGACTCAGATGGGGCCCCATATCAACTAGTGGCAGAGTTTTTTCTCTTAATTATAAAATATTTTATTCCAAGGGTATTCTAGTCTGACAAAGCTGTGATTTAGATTTTTTTTTTTTTTTTTTTAATCAGTTCCCCTCTAGTTTCAGTCTCTGGCTGTCCCAAGCCCTCCAGTACATATGCTGTAATTTCAATGAAGCACTCCAGTGTTCAGCGGCTGTCTACTCTCAATTCTCTAAAATCAACTGGAAATAACCTTGCCATGCCTTTTTCCGTCTTTCCATTCTTACTGTTTCCTGAACCCCAAAACAAGACATACTCAGACATGTGTATGCAATCACACAATATTTTAAAATATTTTGAGAATTTTGCAGCTTATACAACTCAATGCTCACCCTCTTCTTCATAGCCTTCTATTAAAATTTCTTTCCTACTTGATGGACTGTCAAATACAAACAATTGTCAGAGCAGTTGAGCAGGAAAAATTATGAACCTTTAAAGATTCTATAAGGCATCCTTGGTGCCAAACGGTTAACACACTACCTGCTAACCAAAAGGTTGGAGGTTCAAGTCCACCCATAGGTAGTTTACAAGAATGGCGTGGTGATCTACTTCCACAAAACCAGCCACTGAAAACCCTATGGAGCCCAGTTCTGCTCTGACACTCATGCAGCTGCCACGAGTCAGAATGCAATTGACGGCAACTGAGTAAAGATCCCGCTAAGAGCCCATCTATGCTCCCCTCAGTTTCCCCTTCTAAGAAACGAGAGTATCTGTATCTGCCAGTGATTTGAGAATGATGAATAGGATCATGTTTTTGAAGTCTGTTTGAGCTTCTCTGTACAATGTGCCAGCGAAGGACAAAGTATCATTTTCCTTTGGGCAGAATAATTAAAACAATATCTCATGAGTCCCATCACTATGCATGTCTCCCAAATTTATCATGCAGTGATTTTTAAGAACAGAGCAGCTCTCTGTCATTTATTTATAATCGCTTTTCATTGTTACAGTGGGGTATTCACACACATCACCTTCGGGCTCTGGGGAACTGTTGGCATTCATTAGGGAAAGGAAACAGTCTTTCTTTCAAATAAGCAATTTGATTGCTTCAGGAGTAGGTCTGTAATTACTGGAGCACTGGGATATGTTATTGTTAATAAGATGAAGCAATCTCCCTTTTTCCATTCAGAAAGGGTTTGGCCTGTTTTTCTAGAGACTGTAATTAAAAGGGGGTGGTAGCAGTTCCCTGTTCCCTGTGACAGGGCTAGCACCAGGCTGACAACTGCAGGTCAGAAGCACTTCCTCCCAAACTGTCCTTTACAGATGACCAGAGCAGAGCAGCTGTTTAAAATAGCAAGGTGCTTCCATAAAGGAGGGCTTATCCCAAGGCCCAGAGTGAATTTATTGCTCATATACATGGTAGGAGGTCAGGGTCTTTGGGTTGTGGCTTATATTTATAGTTGAAATGCTATAACAGCATTAACTATGGGAGCTTGACAAGCTTTTAGAATTTTAATTTTTATATCCAGAGGCTACATCAGATTGTAATTGGGGTAGACGTATTCAAGTAGATTTACTACTTTAAATTTGACAGAAACAAATTTGTGTCCTATTAGCAATGGGTAATATAGTTTTCTGGCCTTCATTTAATTAATTGTTTTAATCATTTGTTCATTCAGTCAGTTCATTCAATAAGTACTTATTTATTTCCTCTTCTATTCCAGGCTTTGTGCCTAGCTCTAGGCAAAGTGGCCCTTGCCCTCAGGGAGCTTGCCAACTCATCCATCCATTGCTCCTTATTTGCTATTTCGGTTGTTAAACTTTCCCTTGGTAATGTAGTGCCTAAGGCACTTGACTGCTAACCAGAAAGCTGGTGGTTCAAACCCACCAGCCACTCCTCAGAAGGAAGTTTGGGCAATCTACTTCCGTAGTGATACTGCCTCGGTGTGTCTGACTCGACGGCACATAACAATAATAACAACAACAATCAAAAGATTGATGGTTGGAACCCACCAGCCACTCCGAAGGAGAAAGATGAGGCAGTCTCCTTCTGTGAAGACTCACAGCCTTGGAAACCCTAGCAGGCACTTCTACTTTGCCCTACAGAGTGACTATGAGTCGCAATCAACTTGATGGCAATGGATTTGGTTTGACTTGGTTTCACATTCATATATAAAGTCTTTTCCCTTTTTTTTTTTTTTTTTTGCCTCATTTTCCTTGCTGTTGCTAACTATTTAGAACATCAGAAATAACACCCTTCTCATCAAATAAAGTGTAATTTGGTGTCATGGTACACAGAACCAAGACTAGGAAAGCAGTTCTGTTTGGTTATACTTAAAAGAGACAGTTTTAGTAAAAGACAGTACAAACAATTTATGAGGACATTTCACACATGTGTATCTCAGGGAAACTTTTCATTTTTGTGAAGATCTGCTGGAGTGTAAGGATTTGAAATTGTTTTTCTTATAGCAGATCATTTTGTCAATTCATCTAGGAAATTCTTTTCTATTAGAAAAGAAATCAATTTTGGAATAGAAAGAGAAGTTTTCCCTGCTCTGCAGGATGACACAGGTGCCCTTTGTGTTTAAAAATGATGCTGTAGATGTCATTCTAGAAGAGGGGGTTCTTAAATTGTTTCCTCTGTCAGTAGATTCACACCATTTACACATTCCTGCCTGCCTCTCATAGCCAATGACATTCTCTGGGGAGTAGGTGGACCAGGTTTAAATTTATCTTAATTAATACTCTTTGGTAGCAAGTAACAGAAACTTATCAGACTAGACTTAAGCACAAAGGAAGAATTTGCTATAAGGATACAGGAGTGTGTCAAGGAACTAAGGAAAGAACTATAGCAAGACTTTAGGAAAGGCTGAGAGTTTAAACTGAAAGTTGTCTGCACTCCCCAGATGTACTCTATCCATCTCTCCTCTGCTTTTTCTTGCACATCTGCTTCATCCTCTAACAGTAGAGTACAGCTTTCTCTTCTCTGCAGGTAAACCACAATGACTGAATTTACCTATTTGTGACTATTCCAGCCATTAGCATAGATTGACTATCTACCTCTCCATTGCTACTCCTGGGGGAGAGAATCTATTGGCTGAGTTGGATCAAGTGTTCATCACTTGTCTTAGGCCAGAAAGGGGAGTCACATATCAGAGTCTCTAGGAGCCACCACGTGGATCAGGGGTACTTCTCAGAGAAGGTGGAATTGTATGAGAACTGGAATGTTGATTGCTGGTAAAGACAACCCAAATAATGTCTCTAGGATAGCCATCAAACTCTGGAAACATAGATAAACCCGTAATACATGGCTCATAAATATTTAAATATTATTTATGCTTCCAGACTTGGTGGCCATCTTGTACTGTAAGAGATGGATCCTGTAGTCCTGGAATAGAAGGAAGCTACAGGGCCTGAATCCATGATGATGTCATTATCCTGGGCATCCATCTCTCTGGGCTAACCAGTCATAAATGCTTATGTGGATCATGTAAATAAGAGTCATACATAATAAAGAGATAATTACCTTAGCTTTCTAATTGCAACCAAATATCCTCTAGTTACCGAGAATATTTAGCAGGCTAATTAGTAGCATTCATTACCCCTTCCCCTCTTATCCCCTAAGGATGATTCATGCTAAAGCATAAGTAATTCAAATCTTAGTGCTCTGATTTGGAACAAAAGAAACCTGGAGTTAGAGGATGACACCAAAAGGAGGGCTATGGAGCCCTCCTTTGTATGTATGCAATACAGCCAGAAGGGCATTAATTGAAGATGGCTGTATGAAATGATTTATAGGACTTATCTGCCTTCATCTTTAAACTTTTAGTGTCCACACCCCTATGTTCCTTTGGTTTTCCCTCCAAATACATAAATATAGGCCAAGAGGACAATAGGATGATACATCTGAATGATGACAAAGTCATTAAGTTTCACATAAATTAACCATTAGCCTGTCTAGCTTATATGTAAATCCATCAACGCTGCATGCAATTTCCACCAGCTCAATCTCAAAATAGGTCCCCAATATATCCCAAATCACATAGCTCCTCACCACCTCTATTGCCCCTTGTATTCAAGTGGCAATCATTTCTTCCTCATTACTCCAACAGCCTTCTAACTGGTCTCCTTATTTCAATTCTTGCCCTTCTATTGTCCATTCTCCACACTGTGATCTTTTTTATAAAAAAGTATTAATCTTATCCTCTCACTAACCTGTTTATAAATTTCAAATGGCTTAACAATGCACTTACAATAAAATCTGAATTCCTTACTATGGCTTATAAAGATCTAAGTGATCTGCCCTCACTTAGTACTACTTGTCTCTTTTTTTTTTTTTCCTGGAAGTTTTCGAGCATATTCTGGCCTCAGGGCCTTTGCACTAGTTATTCCCTTGCTCCAAATAATTTCTACTCCAGAACATTGCATGGCTGAGACTCTTGAGCCCATCTCTAGTGTTTAACTATCTTTTCTCCATCTCCCTGATCTCCAACACTCCTTACTTTCTTCATAACACTAATTATCTGAAGTTATCATAATAATATATTCATTTGTATTTCTGTCATCTGTCTTCCCCCACTACAGCCTAAGCTCCACAAGGACAGAATTCTTGTGTGAGTGTCTCAGCTTGCTCATGACTGTGTCCCTCAAAATCAAAAACCAAACTCACTGCCCTCAAGTCAATTCTGACTCATGGCAACCTCCATTGGCTTTCCAAGGCAGTAAATTCTCATGGAAGTAGATTGCCTCATCTTTCCTCCATGGAGCAGCTGGTGGATTTGAACTAGTGACCTTTGAGTTTGCAGCCAAAGAGGTTAACACCACCAGAACACTGTGTTCCTAGCACCTAGCAAATAGCAAGTGATCAATGAATGGGTAGATATTAATTCTAATAATAAAACGGTAGAGGAAACACATTTATTTTGGCCAAGATTTTTTATTATAGAAATCTATTAATATAAAATGTAAGCCATATGTTTCACATATATATTCTATACATTTATGTTGTTGTTATTGTTGTTAGGTACCATCAAGTTAATTCTAACTCATATTGTTGTTGTTGTTGTTGTTATGTGCTGTGGAGTCAGACCCGACTCATCGAGACCCCCTCCTTGGGTTTCCGAGGCAGTATCACTATAGAAGTAGATTGGCCAACCTTCCTTCCAAGGAGTGGCTGGTGGGTTTCAACTGCCGGCCTTCTGGTTAGCAGTCAAAAGCTTTAGGCACTACATTACCAGAGCTCCTGTTCTATCTCATAATGACCTAATACACAACAGAATGAAATACTGCCTGGTTTCGCACCACCTTCATGATCATTGTTATGTTTGAGCCTACTGTTGCATCCACCATATCAATCCACCTCATTGAAGGTCTTCCTCCTTTTCACTGACCTTCTACTTCCATATATTTGTGTTTCATATGAAAGGCTACATAGTAGCTCTGAATTTGAATTTGTTAGGCTATAAAACTGAGGTTTGCCATGAAATCAGCTGCATA
>NW_006921951.1:2720342-2721589 GCF_000298275.1 Orycteropus afer afer
AGTAGGATTGCCCAACCTTCCTTCCGAGGAGTGGCTGGTGGGTTTGAACCGCCAGCCTTCTGGTTAGCAGTCAAGTGCCTTAGCCACTATGCTACCACAGCTGCATATAGTATGTATTATTTTGATAGGATTCTGATACTTGTTTCTCCTAATTAACATTTAACATTTTCCAGTTAGGAATGCTCCTGTCTACAAAAAACAGAATACTTGACTAGCAATAGCTTAAGCTAATACGGCTGCTCTGGTTATCTCTTGCTACATAACAAACACCCACTACTTTCTGGCTTAAAACAATAACTCATTCTCCTTACAAATCTGCAATTTGGCTCAGTAGGGGAGCTCATCGTTCCTCCATTTTGCCTCAGCTGCGTGGGGCTACAATCATCTGAAGGCTCATTCACATACTTGTCTGGTGTCTGGGCAGATTCAAACAGCTGGAACTGAGGTTCCCTGGTTTTCTCTATCTTTGTGATTTCTCCATGTGGTATCTTTAGTAGTGAGAGTAGTGAGAGTAGTGAGACTGTTGACATACGAGCTGAGGACTCCCGAGGCTTGTGGGGGGAATGAAAGAAGGAGAAGGGAGCGAGTGAGAAAGAGATGAGGAGCTTTCTCTTACCTTCAGCATCATGTTTTCTGTATTCTAGACACCAAATGTGATCCATAATCAAAGGGAGAAATTTTGGATTTCTCCTTCTGATGAGAAGAAGGTCAAAGAATTTGTGGACATATTATAAAATCACTGTAAGAAGTTTATTTTTCTTGCATAAGATGAAATACAAAGACAGATACTGCAAGCTATAAGAGTGACTCAACAATGTTATCAAGAACCCAGGCTCTTTCTAGCTTTCTTCTCAATATCATTAGATGTTCTTGTTTTATCACCTTATGGTGATGGCTGCTGCATCTCCAGGGATCAAATCTATACTCAAAACAAAAGCAGAGTGTCATTTTTCACACGCACACAGACACAGACACACACACACACACACACACACACACCCCTTCTTGGCAAGTGAAATCTTTCTTATAACTCAAGCAGCCCACTGCCTCTTAGATCTAATTTTACCGAAATTGGGTCACATAGCTCCCACTAGCTATAAGGGAAGCTGAGAAATTGAGCTTTTTCCTTCCTTCCTCGATAATAAAGGAAGATAAGGTCAAAAGTAATTAAGAATGCAGTTTGAAGGAGCTAATCAACAAAATCTGTCAAGCAGCACAAATTCCTTGCAGGATGCTCATTTTTGTTA
>NW_006921951.1:2724708-2735465 GCF_000298275.1 Orycteropus afer afer
ACACATATGTATATGTATGTGTATATAATAGGGATCAAGTGAGAGAGAGAGATAAAACGTGAGTTTGAGGGAAGAATAGTCAAAAATTTGGAAAGGAGGAGATGCAAAGAATGGTTAGAGATTAAGTTGTTCTTAGTTGTTATTAAGTCAATTTTGACTCATGACAACTCTATATATGCAACATAGAACTTCACTTCATAGTATTTTCAAGGCTGTGACCTTTCAGAAGCAGATCACCAGGCCTTACTTCTGCAGCATCTCGGGTAGGTTTGAACTGCCAACCTTCTGGTTAGTAGTTGAATGCTTAACTATTTGCATCAGCCAGTGACTCTATAGTATTCTCTAAAGCCTTCAAAACTTACCTAGAATTGTGCCTAGAGACCTGGAACTTCTCAGATTTCTCAAAGCAAAGTTAAGCTGCCTTCAGTTCCACTTGGCTAGTATGGTTTGACAGACAGCCTCCTCATGCCCTGTCCCTTTATCATTCCACCCCCCTCACTCCACCTTGCTTCACAACATCACAAAATTGGTTTGGCCTGTTTTTTGGCAGTAGCAGAATAACTTCCTTGTCAACCTAAAAGATTTATAATCCAAAATGTATCTTGCAGTTTTCACAATTCTTCTTCAAGCAGAAAGTTCTGAGAAAGAGTGTGCCTTCACTCCATATGGTTATTTACCACCCCCTCTGTTAGGCTCTTAGCAGCTGTAGGATCATGCTTGCGTTAAAAAAAAAAAAAAAAAATTCTTCCTGCTAAATTCATTTCTTTAACATTTAATTGTTTTTCTGTCCAAGTCAGAGATGAATTAGCAATTGCTCGGCAGCCAATTAAAATTCATACTGAGCTATTCTCTGACCCATGGGTCAGAAACAAATTTCCTATGATCCTTAGGAGAGTATCTCTCCTGGGTTTCTTTGAGGTGAGAAAAATTCATATCCTTCTCTCTAGTTCTCATCCCTTGTGTGAGGTGATGACCAGCCCTGTTCCTGAAGCATTGTTTGCAAAACCTAGAGACAGCTCTTAATTCCCTAGTCAGCCATTTCTCTGAAATGCGGAAAGAAGGGCTGTGGGTTACAGCTGCCAGTAAGTGATTCCCTGCCACAATACTATGTAAGTTGTGGATCAAGAAGAGAGGGTTAGAGTAAAGGTTTTCTGTTTTCCACTCTTGTGAGATTTGATCATTCTACAGAGCTGAAAAGAGAAAGGAAGGAAGGATACCAGTGCCAGGTGTTTAGCAGGTGTGAAAAACATGCTAACGTGAAGTGAGTCTTCTTTTTCCTAAGTCAGTGACGTAGTTGCATAGCTTAGAATCTGTAAGTGAATTTACGTGGATGGAAATGTCCATTTCACAATGTTTAGAACACCCCATAGCAGCAGGATTACAAAACTCTTAAATTCCTTGTCCTTGACAAACTTCCTTTTTTTTCATGATGGTCATTTCACAGAATAAAAACAATCTTTGACGTTAAGTCATTTGAAAAGGATTGAATATATGGAAAATGTCCCTTTATGTCTCTATAGTTAAACAGCAGTAACGTTTTTCCAACATGAAACATCTGTGAAAATAATGTCAATTCAGATATTGTGCTGTCAAAGGGATTAGAAAAAAGATTTATGTAAAAAGAAATGCAAATATAGCTAACTAGTTAGCCAAGAGGGTAAAGAGAGGGGAGACTTATATTAACCTAATCTTCACAGCTGCTAGAAACCTGACAAAGGAAATATGAATTTTAACTAGCTGCCAAGCAATTGGTTATTCATGTATGACACAAAAAACAAGGGGAACTTTAATTTTCTCCTTGTCAGTTTTAAACAGAGAGACTGTCAATTCAGCAAGTGCAGCTACTAAACATATTTCAGAAGGGCACCACCTTATCAACACCCAGTCTCAATATGACATCAAGCCCAAGACCACTGTAACATCACCCTTCCATCACATTTCCACCAACCCTGCTCCTGTTATAGACCGTTTCGTTTTTGGAGTGACACCATACTCCCTGGGCCCTGCTGTCACCATACATTCCAATGAGGAGATGTAAAATGACATCAGTTCTTTTAACAAGAAGCCATTATGGACTCTACTTCTGGAGTCACTGTCTGGCACCTTCAATGGGATTCTTTGGTCACATGTGATTTTTCCAGTTACTGCTTTGGCGTTCATTCAGTTCAAATCAATTTAACAAAAAATGTTGAGCTCATGCAAGATGCTGGAGTAACAGTATCATACATCATGTTATCAAATAGGTAACAGTCATAGATATGCCAGAAAAGTTTGCAGTATTTAGGAAATTTGATACATATTAATTCACTCAATAAATTGAGTGCCATTTTTGTACCAGCCTCTGTACTAGGTTCTGGGGACACTTCACTGAACAAGGTAGACAAGGTCCTGCTCTCAAAGAGCTTATATTCTAATTGGGTTGTTGTTGTTAGTTGCCATCAAGATGGCTGCTGATGCTTGGTGACCCCATATGTTATAGAGTAGAACTGCTCCATAGGAATTTCATAGCCGTAATCTTAACAGTAAGAGCTCTGGTAGCGTAGTGCCTAAGCCACTTGACTGCTAACCAGAAGGCTGGTGGTTCAAACCCACTAGCCACTCCTCGGAAGGAAGGTTGGGCAATCTACTTCCATAGTGATACTGTTTTGGAAACCCAAGGAGGGGTCACTATGAATCGGATCTGACTTGATGACAGTGAGTTTAGTTTGGTTTTGGAATCTTAATAGCTGCAGATCACCAGACTTTCTCTTCTGCAGAGCCACCTTTCAGTTAGCTGCTGATCAGAAATCACTTGTGCTACTTGGGCTCCTAAATTCAAGTAGGGAGAGAGGAGTAATACAACACGCAATCAAACAAATAAGTAAGATGAACTCAGATCCTGCTGCCTGCTAATAGGAGTCCTTGAGTGGTGCAAATGGAAAAGCAGTTAGCTGCTAACTAAAAGTTTGGAAGTTCAAATCTACCAAAGGCACTTCAGAAGAAAAGCCTGGTCATCTACTTCCAGAAACATAGCCATTAAAAACCCATGGAACACAGTTGTACTCTGACACACAACAGGTTGCTGGGAATTGGAATTGGCTTGATGGCAACTGGGTATTGTTTTAAAAAATAAGGTAAAGAAGCTACAAAGAAAATGTATGGAACTATTTGGAGCTCTGGTAACATAGTGGCTAAGACACTTGCCTGCTAACGAGACGGCTGGCGGTTCAAACCCACCAGCCACTCCTCGGAAGGAAGGTTGGGCAATCCTACCTCCGTAGTGATACTGCCTCGGAAACCCAAGGAGGGGTCGCTATGAGTCGGGGCCGACTCGACGGCAAACAACAACAACAACAACAACAATTTGAGAAAGAATGGTCAGGAAGGGCCATTTCTAGCTAGTCCTTCACCGTTGTCCCACTCAGCCCTTATCCTTCAGAGAGAAACTGCAAACGAGGGTTTTGGGGGCACCAGCCCCCATCCGGCTTCCCAGCTGCCTCTTCCTCTGCCCTACTTCCCACCCTGCACCAAGACAGGGGAGCCTTTAGTGGGAGCAATCAAGCCCTAAATCACTATGTATATCTTGGAGTAAACTTAATGCTGAGAAAAAGTTCTGGAATGACTGCCCTGGGGACAAAAGCTCATCTGGAAACATGAATAACATGAAATTTATCCCTCTGTGGATCCCCCACAAGACCAATTACAATATCATCTTTTCCAAGAATTTCTGCCAATTTTTTATAGGGTCACCACAAAGTCATATCTTAAGTGAAAACTGCACATACTTATATAGGGGGTAGTTAACTGGTGGGATGAGGTATGTGGAAGTAAACTGCAGGAAACAGTGATACTCCACAGATGGAAATGTGTGTGAATTTGGCTCTTTACTTCAGGAAGTGGAATGGATTTATACATCCATCCACAGATACTTGATGAGTAACTATGGTATACCAGGCATTCTTGTAGTCCCTAAGCAATGAGCAACACTAGCATTGCACTCATGGAACTAACATTTTAGAGATTTTGGAGTGTGGGTCACAGAGGGATTACCAAAAATGGTGCCAAAAGTAAACATGTGACTTTTAGTGTTTTGTGGTGTAGGCGTGATGAGCAATGTGAAGAACCTACCTGAGTGTTGATTTATGAGTGAAAGATTGTGCTACCCTATTTCTTGAGGCTGCAGTATGGAATCATATTCATTGTTTGAAAACTCCTAGAATAATAAGATGAGATTTGGCATTTATATGTTCCCTCATACTTCTTCCTTAAGCTACACAGTTCAACTGAGAGGTATTTGGCAGAAGTCCTTTTTCTGACACAATCACCTGACAATGTGAGTGGGGACATGAGCCAGCAAGATTTGAACTCAGCTGGAGCAGTTTGATTAGGTGATGAGCACACATTATCATAAAATTGCAGAGTGGCTATAATTCACCACATGGAGGTTAGAAATGATCTGCCTCCAAGGAAAAATGTCAGTGAAAGACCTTCTTCCTTAGAGTTAGAAGTTCTTAAACTTTATTGTCAAAAGAATCAGTGGAGGAGTCTGTAACAGAGAGATCCCAATTCTTTCTAGAAATTCCAACTGCAAAGGTCTGGGAAAGGGTCCAGGTGTCTGTATTTTACCATTGTCCTACTGATTCTGCTGCAGGTGGTGCCACATTTGGGAATGATCCCTGCTATGATAACCATGAGATACAGAATACACGTCTCCACCTCCCCTCTTCTAAATGCAAGGGCATCTTGTCTAAGATCTCTTCCTTTGAAGGGAGGAAGAAAGGGAAGCTGGTTGATAGTTTCCTTCTTTCCTTCCTACTTTCTTACCTACCTTCCTTCTTTCCTTTCTCTCTCTCCCCCTCCCTTCCTTTTTTCCATTCTCTCTTCTCTTTCTTTCATTATAATACTTACTGTGTTTTTGGAGAAAGTTTCTACAGAAAATTAAGTTCCCATTTAGCAATTTCTATACATATTATTCAGTGGCAATGATACTTTTCACAATATCAGTATTCTCATTATTTCCTTATGGTTGTTTTATTTCCATTAATCTAGCTTTCCTCCCCCCTTCTCATTTTTTGCTTTAAGGTAAATGTTTACCATTTGGTCTCCTAGAGATGATTTAAAAAACAAAAAACAAACAAACAAAAAAGCACAATACTCATGGGTGATATTGTTTATTTTATGGGTCAATCTGTTATTTAACTGAAAGGTGACCTTTGAGTGTGGTTTCAGTATAAAGTTTAAAGGGTATCTCAGGGCAGAAGTCTCAGGAGTGTTTATTTCTTTTGCTCATTAATTCAGCAAATATTGTTTAGCAATTGCAATGGACAAGGTACAATCTACCCACTAAATGGAGATGTTAATGATGAATAAGCATCAGCCTCTGCCCCCTCATCCACACACATACCCCTTGAAGCATAAATTCTTTGTGGATGAAGGAATGGAATTAACTGGGCCTGAGCTCATCTGGCACTGAACTATGCTAAATATTCTCTCAAACATCCTCTTATTTAGTTTTCCCAAGTTTTGCTTCCTCATCTCCTTTACATCTTCACTGAACTCTCTCCTTTTCAGAGAAACCTTGCCAAACTACCCCCTTCAAATTCTACATGTGAGAAACCAAAATTCTAATATTTCTCCCAACTTGCTCCTCCCAGAGTCTTCCCCATATCAATAAAGACTTCCAGTTGCTCAAGCCAAAAATGGAATCAACTTACTTTTACTGCACCACAAATCTGATTCATCACAAGTCCTGTTGACAATGATTTTAAAACATATCCGAAACCTAATCTCTTCTTCCCACCTTCATTTCTACGGATCCAGTTTGAGTCACTGTTTTCCCTTGCCTGGACTATTATGGTAGCCTCTCAACCACTCTCCCTGGTCACCACTCTGCTCCATGAAGCTCAGAGCAAAAGGAAAATTCTTATAATAATCCCCAGGGCCCTGACCTACCATATCATCCTTACCTCTCTGCCTTTCTTTCTGCTATCTCCCTCACTCCCATCCACACTGGCCTCCTTGCTATTTCTCAAACTACTGGTGTCTTTGCACTTGAAAACCAAAAAACCAAACTCACCACCATCGAGTCGATTTCTACCCATAGTGACCCCTCCTTGGGTTTCCAAGGCAGTATTGCTACAGAAGTAGATTTTCCAACCTTCCTTTCGAGGAGTGGCTGGTGGGTTTGAACCACCAGCCTTCGGATTAGTGGTCAAATGCGTTAGGCACTACACTACCAGAGCTCTTTTGTACTTGATGTCCTTGGAATTGTCTTCCTCCATTTTTTCTCATGTCTTACCTCCTCACTTTCTCCATGTCTTTAATCAAAAATCATTTTCTTGGTGACAATTACATGACCTCCTTGTCTAATATTTTAATACTTCTATTCATTTTTCCTACCCACCCTGTGCTTTATATGAACATCTCCATATTTTCCTATTTCTATTTTGTTTCTTGTCTCTCCCTCCAACGAGCATGTAAACGCCATAAAGACAGATTTTTGTCTGTTGTTGCCTGATGTATTCCCAAGTCTCAAAAAAAAGTGCTAGTATGTTTTCATTTGTTTTAATTAATTAATTAACTGAAGAATAAATGAACAGATGAATGAATGAATTTGCTACTTCACCACATACTCTCTATCTTCTTTCCCTGAATTACTTTCTCTGTAGAACTTATCATCCTGTAATAGACTTTGAAATTTAAATATTTATTTTATTTACTAATCACTTTTCCCTAAAGGGCAGTGGTATTTCAGTAATAGAATCCTTGCCTTCCAGGCTGGAGACTTGAGTTTAATATCTTGTCTATGCACCTTACACACAGCTACCACTAATCTGTCGGTGGAGGTTTGCATGTTGCTATGGTGCTTAGCAGGTCAGCAGAGCTTCCAGACTAAGATAGACAAGGAAGAAAGCCTGATGATCTACTTTTGAAAATCAGCCAGAGAAAAGTCTATGAATCACAATATCTGATCCTGCTATGCCTGGGGTCACCATGAGTCTGGGATGACTCAATGGTAGCTAACAACAACAACAACAACAATACATACTGAATGATTCAGGAAAAATCAAAAGAAGATGGAAGGAATACACAGAATCACTGTATCAAAAAGAATTGGTTGACATTCACCCATTTCAGGAGGCAGCATATGATCAGTCATTACTGATGGTTTTCAAGGAAGAAGTCAAAGCTGCACTGAAGGCACTGATGAAAAACAAGGCTCCAAGAATTGATGGAATACCAGTTGAGATGTTCCAACAAATGGTTGCAGCACTGGAGGTACTCACTCATCTCTGCCAAGAAAATTGAAATACTACCTGGCTAATGAACTAGAAGAGATCTATATTTATGCCCATTCCAAAGAAAGGTAATTCAACAGATTGTGGAAATTATCAAACAATATCATTAATATCAGATGCAAGTAAAATTATACTGAAGACAATTCAAAAAATGGTTGCAGCTGTTAATTGACAGGGAACTGCCAGAAATTGAAGCCAGATTCAGAAAGAGAATGTGAAATGAGGAATATCATTAGTGATGTAAGATGGATCTTAGCTGAAAGCCAAGAATACCAGAAAGATGTTTACCTGTGCTTCATTGGCTATGCAAAGGAATTTTATTGCGTGGATACTAATGATTTATGGATCACATTGGGAAGAAGAATAATTCAGGAACACTTAATTGTGCTCATGTGGAACCTGTACGTAGACCAAGAGACAGTCATTCAAAAAGAACAAGGGGATACTGAGTAGTTTAATATAAAGAAGGTGTGTGTCAGGGTTGTGTCTTTCACCATACTTATTCAATATTCATGCTGAGCAAATAATCTAAGAAGCTGGACTATGTGAAGAAGAAGGCAGCATCAGGATTGGGGAAGACTCGTTGACAACCTGCAATATACAGGTGACATAACCTTGCTTGCTGAAAGTGAAGAAGACTTGAAGCACTTATTGATGAAGATCAGAGACTATGCCTTCAATATGGATTACACCTCAACATAAAGAAAACAAAATTTTTCATAATTGGACCAATGAGCTACATCATGATAAACGGAGAAAACTTTGAAGTTGTCAAGATTTCTTTTCACTTGGATCCACAATCAACTCCCATGAAAGAAGCAACAGTGAAGAAATCAAACAACACAATGCACTGGGCAAATCTACTGCAAAAGATCTTTTCGAAGTGTTAAAAAAAAAAAAAAAAAGTTACTTTGGACTAATATGCCTGACTTGAACCATGGTAATTTCAATTGCCTCATATGCATAGGAATGCAGGGCTATGAATAAGGAAGACCAAAGAATTGATGCCTTTGCAATGAATAAGGAAGACCAAAGAAGAATTGATGCCTTTGAATTATGGTGTTGGCAAAGAATATTGACTATACCAGGACTGCCAGAATAAACAAGTGTGTTTTGGAAGAACTG
The DNA here is from genome assembly GCF_000298275.1 of Orycteropus afer afer. NCBI lineage: Eukaryota > Metazoa > Chordata > Mammalia > Tubulidentata > Orycteropodidae > Orycteropus > Orycteropus afer. The sequence goes on from NW_006921951.1 coordinate 2,733,111, forward strand.
CAGTCGGAATGCTCCTTAGAAGCAAGGATAGCAAGACTTTGTCTCACCTACTTTGATCATGTTATCAGGCGGGGCCAGTCCCTGGAGAAGGACATCATACTTGGTAAAGCAGAGGGTGAGCAAAAAAGAGGAAGACCCTCACTGAGATTAACTGACAAAGTGCCTGCATAATGGGCTCAGACATAGCAACAACAACATGCAGGGGGAAGTGTGCCCATGACCATGTATAGGGTGGGCAGTCAACATTTCTACAAGTGTATTTTTATGTTCTGTAGGAATTTCTAGGTATATAGTAAAGCTGAGAAGGAGCAAGTCTGTGGTCACTTCTTAGGTGCAGCCAACCGCCCAGAGGGAGCAAGTAGTTGGACCTGTGGGCTTGGGACTGTGGTCACAGTGGACATCAGGCTCAACTGGCATAACATACCACACAAAAGCATTGTTCCACATCCTACTTTCGTGAGTAGCACCTGGCATCTTAAAAGCTTGCAAGTGGCCATCTGGATGTAACAATGGGTATCTCTTCCTTTGGAGCAAGGAAAAATGAAGAAAACTAAGGACACATGGAAACAATTACTCCAAGAGACTGGTAGACCATGCAATCCTCAGCCTATACAACTATGAGACCAGAAGAACTAGATGGTGCCTGGGTGTGACTTTCAACCCCTAGGAGGGGGATCTATGTAGGGGATCCTGGATGGAGTGGGAGAACAATGTGGAACAAAACTCAAAATCATAAAATAAAACAAAGGACCAGGTTTGTTGGTCTGATGGAGCCTGGTGGAATCCCTGAGAGTGTAGCCCCTAGCTGCCTTTCGGGTCTGGAGCTAGGCCCACTCCTGTGGCTTCCAGCCAGACAAAAAACAGGCATATGGGCTGAACATTTGCATTAGGTAGATACAGTGCTTGGAGAGATCAATCATAGAAGAATAGAAAGAAGGAAGTGGAAGGGGAGCTGTTGCATTGTGCAAAATTGCAGTCAATGTCATGAGACAAAGTATGTGTGGGCTGCTGTATGGAAAATGAATTTGCTCTGTAGACTTTTATACAAAGCACAATAAAAATTAAAAACAAAAAAACTTACCAGTGGCCATCCAAGTGCAATTATTAGTTTCTCCCCATCCAGAGCAAAGAAGAATTAAGAAAATCGAAGTTGCACAGAAATAATTAGACCAAACGCCTAGTGGACTACTTGAACCTTAGCCTCCACAGCACTGAGAACAGAGAACTAGATGGTGCCAAGCTACCACAATCGACCACTCTGAAAGGGATCACAATAGAAGGTCCTGGACATACTGGGAGAACAATGTGGAACAGAACTCAAAATCATAAAAAAGACCAAGCTTACTGGTCTGATAGAAACTTGTGGAATCCCTAAGAATGACCTATAGTCATCTGTTAAGCCTGGAACTGAATTCTTCCCTGTGGTTCAACTTTCAGCCAAACAATAGCTAGGTCTATGTGGTGAACGGAAACACCAGGGAGGGATGTGCACAACCAAAGGAGATCAAAGAGGCAGCATTTGCCTAGGAATGAAGCTCAGAACACAGGAAGGGCTAGGAAAGGACAAATGAAAATGGTAAACACAGGGAGGAAGTGGGGAGAGTATTGTTACATTGTGGAAACTGCCATCAATGTCACCAAACAAAATGTATATATGAATTGTTGAATGGAAAACCAATTTGCTCTGTAAACTTTTACTCAAATTATAATACAAAGTTTTTTTTTTTTTTTTAATTTCTGAGTTCTGGCAAGATGGCGGACTAGGCAGAAGGACTGCATAGACCCTCTTCAACAAAGAAAAGGGAAACCAATTAACACAGACACAGATATTAATCTTGGACCCCTGAGCCTTGAAGGGAAGGATACAGAAGTGCACTAAACCCCAACTAGCAGAAGAATTTGCGTGAAAATACCAAAAAAAAGGAGACATACGGAGCGGCAGTCTGACAGCAAACTGAGCAACCCTGACGGTACAGGCAGCTTGAAGATTCCTGACTGATGGTAAGACCTAAGAATTAGCCTGGAAATCACCCCACTAGCCAGGGACTCCACAGACTGTGCACGGTGGCTGGGGAACAAACAGAGAGGGTGAAGAGAAAGGTGGGCTGAGTTGTGGTCTTTTGCCGGTCCGGAGAGCGCCGCCATTTTGTAGGTTTAAAAAGAGGTTGACTATTTTGGATATTTAAAGAGACAGCACTCTCACAGATTCCTGTGGTGGTAGGACTTAAGAATTAACCTAAAAATCACCCTGCTAGTCAGGGACTGCATGGAGGACTGTGCACGGTGGCTGGGGAACAAACGGAGAAAGTGAAGAGAAAGGTGGGCTGAGTTTAGACTTTTGCCGGTCTGGAGGAC
>NW_006921951.1:2739070-2761006 GCF_000298275.1 Orycteropus afer afer
ACTGGGAAGAGGTAACTATGGGGAGGAAGTGGGAGGGGAGCTGTTGCATTGTGGTAAACTGTGGTCAATGACATGAGACAAAGTATATGTGAACTTCTGTATGGAAAGTGAATTTGTTCTGTAAATCTTCACCCAAATCAAAATAAAATAAAGTAAAATATTTCTGTGGCATATAATACTACTCTGACACACATGAGGTTGCCATGTATTGGAATCTACTTGATGGTTTTTGTTTTTGTTTTTGTCTTATTTAATGGGGAAATCTCCTAGTAGATTAGGGTACACTGCTGCACATTTTTTAAAATTTACACCCCAAGTCTTTTGGCATTTGGCTTGGATGAGTATTAACCTTGCAGACATTAAGTGGAATGGTGGGGAAAGATACTCATGAGTTTGAGAAAATCTGTTCAAATATTGAGACAAACACTTTATTGGCAATCTTTCTAGTTAGAGTGGCTCCCTGGACACAAGTGTTGTGCACAACTCTGTTATCAAAAATTCCCACTATCTGAAGACTCAAAGGAAGCTGCTCTGTACAGCCCAGCAACTTAGTCAAACTTGTTTATGCTTTCCCCTCTACTGAAAATAGATATGCAGGGGCTTTAATTCTATTTTTTTAAATATTTAGTCAAATGTTAGTATTCATTAAATATGAATGGTGGGTACTTGGATATTTGTTATATTATTTTTTGCACTTTTCTATATGTTTGAAATATGATATTTCATATTGCAAAACTAGCAGAAGACAGATTCTGAGGCTTAGGCAAGTCTGAGATGATGACCTACAGAAGCAATGGAGTGACCCAACTTTCAAATGCTCCTACCCGTTCCATGAAAAAAAGTCCATGGTGATGATGAGGTTGTGAGAGGCCGTGGGATAGAAAAGGAGGTAGTAATTCTTTTCCCAGACTGTAGGTCCCACAGTGTTCATAATAGTCCCTTGAGGTCAACCACCAGTTTGGGATGTGACTGATTCACCACTGATGGTTAGAAGTCAACAAACTCCTACATTAGAACTACTTATAACCCAAGCATAGCAACAGAGAAGCCTGGTTTTTATCCACTCTCATATTGTGCCCTAGCCTAGACTTAGACTCAAGGGCAGGTCACTGTGTCATTAAATGCCACAGTGCTTTTCTAGCAAGCATGCCAAAGTGTACTATGAGCCCTAGGGACATTATTCTCCTTCCAGGGTTGTATGTGACCCTGTGTGATCTCCCCAGTGACAATCCATCCAAGCCCTCTGAATGTTTCCAATATTCTGCTCCCTTCCTTTGGACAAGGCAATGATGGCCTCTTTCTGCAGAGTCATGACTATCCCTCTGAAGTGTATGATTTGGAAAATTCTGCATTTTGTAAAGCTGACAAACATGTCTTCCTCTGGCCTCTCTTTCTTCTTTCATTTAAGTCTGTCTGATGAACATTAGCAACACTAACACCAAAAAAAAAAAAAAAAATACAAGCACCAGTGTCTGATAAACATCAGCTACACTAACCACATAGTAGGCTCAATATGGGAGCTCTGGTAGCATAGTGCCTAAGGCATTTGACTGCTATTGACTGCTAACCAAAAGGCTGTTGTTTCAAACTCACCAGCCACTCCTCGGAAGGAAGATTGGGTGCTCTACTTCTGTAGTGATACTGCCTCAGAAACCCAATGAGGGGTCACTATGAGTTGGATCTGATTCAGTGGCAGTGAGTGTTTTTTGAGGCCCAATATGGTGACTGCAATATTCTAGTAAATTAGCTTTTCAGACCAAATACACCAGTAATCCTATTTGAGAGCAATGTGTTGCTAGACAATCTGTGAGCCCTAGACTTCTGCAATGACAAACGGTCTTGATAGGGGAGAAAGAGTGGATATTTCTTCCAATCCAGAACCTCAGTGGAAATCTCCCTGATAAAGTATCTTTCAACACATGGAGGCACACCTGCCTCTGACTTTCAAGCCTTTGGACACAGTTTGCATCTAGTTCACAGCTCATTCCTTCTGGAACAGAAAAACCATAGTTTCCATGAAAAGCTCTGATGGGCCTCCCACCCAGCTCCTTGGATGAGAGAAATCAAATACATTTCTCTCAGGGCTTTGTGTCTCTTCTCCGATCTGGGGCTCCTCCAGATTGCCTTCGCTTTCTGTCAGATCACACAGTGAGTCTACGCTCTTCCTGCCAGCCCTGCTGATCACCCTCCTCTTCCAGCCAACATGTCACTCTGTGAAGCAGTACATCAGCAGGTCTCCTTTTTCCTGCTAAACAATTAGGAATGGTTTCAGCATTCTCAGTTTTTCCTTCCTGTGTCTGTCATTTCCCCCACTAACACAAGCTGCTTTGCAGTCCTAATCACACGCATGGCACCATTATGGAGACAGGTCGGGCGTATGGTGCTGATCAAATTTTCTGTACCAAGTTGCCAGGGCTTTCTGGAATAAATAAAATTTAACATTCAGCTCTTGGAGCATCCCCGAAACCAGATCTCCCAAAGTCTGCTTCCTTTTCATCAAAATATTCAAGTCCCAAATTTTGCTCTGGGAGATGAGTGATCAGAGAATTAAAAAGTTATTCTGAGAGTATCTCTTGTTTTTAGCATCCTGGGACCACTAGACTCACAGGGCCTTTCAGGGTCTTGTGCTTCAGAAGTTCAAGACCACTGAGTTCTCTTTCTAATTGAAAAATTCCTGGAAAATTACCAACATGTCTCTATTCCTCCAGTGGCACATATACATGATTATTTTCCTGTTTTTCCTTGTGGATAATTTATAAGAGTACCAAGTTTGTGTCCAAATGGCCTGGAATCTCATCATTATCATGATTGGAGCTTGTGGCCAGCATACAGTCAATTATTCTGAGCTATATCGGAAGTCTGGTGGCATAGTGCCTAAGGCATTTGACTACTAACCAGAGGGCTGGCGGTTCAAACCCACCAACCACTCCTCGGAAGGAAGATTGAGCAATCCTCTTCCATAGAGATACTGCCTCGGAAACCCAAGGAAAGGTTGCTATGAGTCAGATCTGACTCAATGGCAGTGAGTGAGTGATATTGGAAGATTCTGGTGGTGTAGTGGTAAAGGCATTTGGCTGTTAACTGAAAGGTTGGTGGTTCAAACCCACCAGCTGCTCCATGGAAGAAAGATGAGGTAGTCTGCTTCTGTAAAGATTTACAGGCTTGGCTCAGGACCATAGTCCCAGAGGACATCAAGCTCAATTGGCATAACATACTGCACAAAACATTGTTACACATCCTACTTTGGTGAGTAGCGACTGGAATCTTAAAAGCTTGCAAGCAGCCATTTAGATGCAACAATAGGTTTCTCCTCATCCAGAGCAAAGAAGAATGAAGAAAACCAAGCGAATGGTACACCATGTGATCCTCAGCCTATATGACTATGAGACCAGAGGAACCAGATGGCGCCTGGCTACCACTGTCAACAACTCAGAGGGGGAATCTATGTAGGAGATCTGGATAGAGTGGGAGAACAATGTGGAACAAAACTCAAAATCACTTGGAAAGAAAAAAAAGGGACCAGGTTTGCTGGTCTGAGAGAGCCTGATGGAACCACTGAGACAATGGCCCCCAGTTGCCCTTCAGGTCTAGAATTGAACCCACTCCTGTGGCTTCCAGTCAAACAAAAGACAGGCATATGAGGTGAACATTTACATTGGTAGATACACTCCTTGGAGAGAACAATCATGGGAGAATAGAAGGGCTGTGTGTGCCCAGGGAGACAGTGCAGGGGGCAGAAGTGCATGGAGGGAAGGACACAGGAAGTGGTAACTGTGGGGAGGAGGTGAAAGGGGAGCTGTTGCATTATGGTAAATTGTAGTCAATGCCATGAGATAAAGTGTATGTGAGCTGCTGTATGGAAAGTGAATTTGCTCTGTAAACTTTCACCACACAATTTAAAAAAGAAAAGAAAAGGATTTACAGCCTTGGAAACCCAGTGGAGTTCAGATCCACTCAGAGGCACCTCCAAAGGAAGACTTGATGATCTACTTCCAGAAAATCATCAATTGAAAACCTTATGGAGCACAGTTCTACTCTGAAAAGCATGATTGCCACGAGGTGGATTGGACTCCACTGCAACTGTTTGGTTTATATTGATTGTCAAGATAATGGAAACAGTCTTCTCAATGGTGTTGTTGCTTCTTATTTTGGAGGACAAGATATAAGAACAGGGGCCAAGTCAGGTCTGGCTATACGCTTAGCAGAAGAAGAAATGTGTTACCCCTGAGACTCTCTAAACAGTTTTCCTGGGTTAGAGGAGAATGGATGTACCTCCTTTAGCACTGAGCTGCAGGGTCTTGAAGAAAATTCAGGAGATGTGTTCAATTAGTTAATCCAAAACATTTGAACCTTTTGGCTTTCAGGTTGAAAAATACATGTCATCATGTGCATTCATTACTTAATACCACACATACAAATGCTAGAGTTAAAAACAAGAGGTGACACCTTGGAAAATAATTCAGATTACCATCTAATTTGCCTCTTGTTCCAATGATATATGTTTTGGTAAATACTATCTGAGGGGCAAATAAGAGGGTGCTCTATCATTATTAATTTTAGAACACAACAGTACAAAGAAAAAAAGCAATCATAGATGAAATATGCAAAGGTTATTATTTACAGATGTCTTATATTTTCAAAGCCCCCATTTTAGCATCTTTCACAGACCCTTACAGATTATTGAAAAATGCTGATCTTTGAGTGTCACAGGACTTGTGAACTGCATGATTTGTTCAGTATCAAATAAAAAACAGAGGCTTTCTAAATTAAACCAACATTCCTTTTCCCAAGTTTTAGCTTGCTTATGTGGGGCACACACACTCTGCCAACATGAGATAATATTAAGTAAATTTGTAGAATCAACAACTGAAAGTTGTTCAATTTTTTTCAAGTCGTGCCTAGGCTTGGCTTATCAGGATCCAAATTTCTCTTCCTGAGATGCCAGCTCTGAAATTATATGACTCTAGTTACTTTGGCAGTAATTCAAAGGAACAAGAAAAAAAGGAGGGAGTAAGAAAGAAGATAATTAACTTAAGCTTTGACCCTAAAATTATGATGGCATTAAATAGGAAGGGTATGTGGAAATTAGGCCTGACCACAGATATTCACTGATATTTGATGTTCCATACTGACTTTTCTGTCATAGTCTAGCCTCAATAATTAAAGAGACATTTTTTAGAGCAGTATGACTTTATCTTTTCCCTTCTGAATCAAAGGGAGAAAGAACAGTTCCACAAACAGTTCTGTGTCTTTCTTATTATGATCCTTAGTGGTTCCTAAGGTAGTCGTAAAGTGAATGACTGTTACATAAGACAGTCATTGTTAAACCAAGATCTCCCAGGTAGCAGTCGTGAAACACATTAACTTTTCCAGGCAGAGTAAAATATTACTCAGTAAACCATTACACTAATGGGTAACAACTGTAATTCCTCAACAAAATGCTGCCTTGTGGACCCTAAGTCAATGTGCTCTCTTACCAAACTCTAGACCACTAGGATCAAAGAGCCACTGTGTTTTGGATGTGTAAAAGTGTGCCCTTCATTCTCAGATGATTACTGAACACAAAGTTTGATCATATATCCACAGTAGCAACATAGCTCAGAAGAAAATTAAAGAGTATAATGACAAAAAGAAAATCCTATCACCTTAATATCCAAAACGTTAAGTTGATAGAGACATTGCTTAACTTTCCTCTGAAACTCATCATGATGAGGCTGTGCCAGGTCAGAATGGTGATTTGATGGTGCCAGTAGGTATTTGTGCAAGCAAATGGTCAGAAACCTGCAGAAAATCCTTCTCTCCTTTTCTCTGAGTTGCTTTCTTCATTACAACCCCTTACCTCTCCTTCAAAATGTCATAGTCAGCAGGTCACCAAACTGAACATTGTGGTAGTCTGGTACAGCTATTTCTCATTATTCATGATAGTCATGTTCTGTAAAGTCACCACCAACACTGAATTAGGGAATATTGAGGCACTGCTCTTAGGGAAACAATATGCTTAGGTTCTTGCTAGCCTCTGATCACAACATTTCTGTCAACTGATTAATGTAGAGCCTTGTCTTATATGTGTTTCTGTTTAAAGATACCTTACTTAATACATTTTGTTGATTCATTCACATTGAACTTAAGGCCAACAACACTGTAACTCATGTCATTGTGCTACATTATAGCCTTCTTCAGCTTAGGAACACCAGACAGCACTTTAGCGTTATGTTTATGGGCTATTTTATTTTTTAGCATTTTATTTTATTTTTAATGCATTTTACTAAAATATAATTTATGTGCAGTGAAATACACAAAACTAAAGTGATATGAGGGAGCTCTGGTAGCATAGTGGCTAAGGCACTTGACTGCTAACTAGAAGGCTGGCGGTTCAAACCCACCATCCACTCCTCGGAAGGAAGGTTGGGCAATCCTACTTCCATAGTGATACTGCCTCGGAAACCCAAGAATGGGTCGCTATGAGTCGGGGCCGACTCGACAGCAAATAACAACAACAACAACAAAGTGACATGGGTCAATGTATTTTTTTTTTTTTTTTGCAGTGTTCCTTCCCCTCCCCTTCCATCCCTGGCAACCAACAAAGAAAGTTTCCCTCCATATATAAACCTTTCCTTGACCCTCCACAACAATGAACTAATACTATATTTGTCCTTCTGTGATTGACTTATTTCACTCAGCAATAATGTCCTCCAAGTTCATCTATATTATTCAGTGTTTTGCAGACTCTACATTATTCTTTAGTGCTGCACAGCATTCCAGTATGTGTATGTACCATAGTTTGGTCATCCACTCTTCTGCTGAGGGACACGTAGGTTGTTTCCATCTTTTTGCTATTGTAAATAGTGATGTGATGAACATGAGTGTGCATATATCTGTTCCTGTCCTGGCTCTCACCTCTCTAGGATATATACCTAGTAATGAGATTGCTGGGTCAAATGTTACCTCCAATTCCAGCTTTCTAAGGAATCGCCATATTGCTTTCCATAGTGGTTGTGTCACTTCACAGTCCCACCAGCAGTGTATTAGAGTCCCAATATCTCCACATCCCCACCAGCATTTATTATTTTCTGTCTTGTTGAACCTTGCCATCAGTGTTGGGGTGAGACAGTATCTCATTGTTGTTTTGATTTGCAACTCTCTGATGGCCAATGATTGTGAACATCTCTTCATGTATTAGCTGGCCACCTGAATATCCTCCCTGGTGAAATGTCTATTCATGTCTTCTGCCAATTTTTCAATTGGATTGTTAATTCCTTTGGTGTTGAGGCATTGGAGTTTTCTATAAATCTTAGAGATAAGTCCCTTGCCAGATATGTAATTATCTGCAAATATGAAATTGTTGCTGTCCTTTTTGTTATGTGCTTTCTCATGGTGTTGATTTCTTTGTTCCATATAATTTTCTGTGCTGAGCTCGTTTTGTTTATGAATTGTGTTATCACTTCCTTTGTTGCTACTGTTTTACTATTTGCTAAATATTTGTGCTGGTCCTCTTTTTGATTTTGATGTGAAGGTTTATCATTTTTCTTTGAGGTTACACTGTAATTTATAGTTTTCTTCCCAAGTTTAGAACAGTCCATTCTATCTTGTAGTTGTCTTGACATCCCTACTATCTAGAAGTTCTGGAACAACACAGTTTTTTCCCTCTTTTTGGTTTGTAATTGTCCTCATTTGTCAATTGATGTCTCTGGTTCCCTGTTTACAATCTTGTAGCCTTATTTATTTTGGATACTTCCATAACTGGGTTGGTTTCTGGGTTATGTCATCATGTGTGTTAATGGTCAGTTGTTGTTCACTGTTGTTGGTTCTCTGTCCAAATGACTCCCTTCAGTATCTCTTGTAAAGTTGGCCTGGTTTTATCAAATTCCCTTAATTTCTGTTTATCTGGAAATGTCCTAATTTCATCATCATATTTGAGGGACAATTTTGCTGGGTACATAATTCTTGGTTGGAAATTTCTCTCTTTCAGGATTTTATATATACCGTCCCATTGTCTTCTCGCCTGCATGGTTTCTGTCAAGAAATCCAAGCTTAGTCTTATTGGTTGTCCCTTGTAGGTAACTTTTTGTTTATCCTGTGCAGCTTTCAGGATTCTTTCTTTGTCTTTGGTTTAGATGAGTTTGATGATGATATGTCTTGGTGATTTTCTTTTGGGGTCTATCCTGTTCAGGGTTTCTTGGACTTCCTGAATGGATATATTCTCATCTTTCATCATATCAGGGAAGGTCTCTTCCAATAAATCTTGTACAATTTCCTCAATGGTTTCATTTTTCTCTTCCTGTTCTGGAATTCCAATGACATGTAGGTTATTCCTTTTGATGGTATCCCACATGAACCTTAGGCTTTCTTCATTTTGTTTTGATCTCTTTTCTGATTGATCCCTTTCTGAAGAAACATTCAGGTATCTGTCTTCAAACTCATTAATTCTGTCATCCATTGGATCAATTCTACTCCTTTGCCCTTTCAATGTGTTATCTATTTCTGACAATTTAGTATTAATCTTCTGGATTTCTATCTGTAGAGTTGGAATCATTTCTAATTTTTCATTTATTTTGTCGTTTTGTTTTTGTATTTTCTTCTGAAATTCTTCTAAGGGTTTGTCTGTGTTCTCTTTGATCTGTCTTTCAATCCTTTGAAGATACCTAAATATAATTCTTTTGAATTCCTTATCAGGGAGTTCCAATGCTGCATCTTCCTCAGGGATGGGTTTTGGGTCTTTATCCTGATATCTTGTTTCTCCTGCTTTATCTTCCTTTTTTATGTGGACTGTGATGCTCTGTTGTTTCTGAGGCATTGTGATATTTTTGTGTTTATATTTAATTTGTGATTGTATGCTGGAGTGACTTGCCCATGATTTTTGTTTTGTTTGTATGTTATCTATGTAAGCAGGGTACTGTGTTGTGTTCCTCTATTCACTAGCTGACAGCACTTATACACTCCCCACCTGTCTCCTTTCCTGTTGTCAGCCTCTTGTATGTCCCTGCCAACCTTGGCAAACAGAGCCTATTCTTAGGTCCCTGGTATCCAAATGAGAATGCGATCTCTTTAAAATTCAAAATGGTTGCCATTTGTAAAGATTAAAAATGGCTGCACCCTTGGTCACTTTAAATATCCAAAATGATCGCCACTTGTAAACATTCAAAATGGCTGTGCCCTCAATCACTTTAAATATTCAAAATGGTTGCCACGTGTAAACAATCAAAATGGCTGCACCCTCTGGACAGCAGAAGGTCAACAGCTCAGGTTGTCTCCCTCCTTGCTGTTTCCTTTCCTAATCATAGGCCACCAGCACAGTCATCCCTGCAGCCCTTGGTGACCAGGGCTGATCTCTGGGTCAATTCTCAGGTCCCAACACCACTTGGAAATATTCAGGCTGTTGGTCCCATCAGAGTAGTTGACAGTTTGCAGCTCTGACTGTCTCTGTACTCACTGTTTTTGTTCAAGTTTTTCCACTAGTTGGTGCCTAATCTACTTCTGTATATAGTTCCTTTAAAAGCTCAGGGCTCCAGGATTATCTTCTGTTTCTCTGACAATTGGTGTTTCTTTTCTTTGTTGAAGAGGCCTGTGTAGCTTGTCTGCCTATTCCTCCATCTTCACTTATGGGTTATTTTAAAATCAAAGTAACCAACAAAAAGTACAAAAATACAAAAAAACATAATACTAAATAGACCATAAGGAGCCCAGTTTGTTCAATGATTAAGCACTCAGCTGATAGCCAACCCCACCAGCAACTTCACAGGAGAAAAGATCTGCTGTAAAATATTCAACCTAGGAAACCTTATGGTGGCAGTTCTACTCTGTCATATAGGGTCACTATGAGTCAGAATCAACTTGACAGCACACAATAAAAACAAATAGACCATGAAAAGGACACTTGTCTGCAGTATGAGAGCTGAAACAAAAAAGGAGAGCATCACCTCGTTTGACCTCAGCTGGGAACAAGCACGTCAAATGATTGCATTTTTTCCCTGCTCCGTGTATGTCCACGAATGATCAAAAGGAGCAAATTTACAAGTACAGAATCTGTGAATAACGATGATTGACTATACTTGTGCAAATCCCCTCAGCAAGAATCTGTCTTTTGTTCTCCCTCTCCCTCTCACCTCCCACCCTGCCCCCTCACCAGAGATGGGTATATCAAAAACCGAACTCACTGCCATGGAGTCGATTTGGCTCATAATGACCCCTCCTTGGATCTTCGAGGCAGTATCTCGACGGAAGTAGATTACCCAATCTTCCTTCCGAGGAGTGGCTGGTGAGTTTGAACTGCCAGCCTTCTGGTTAGCAGTCAGATGCCTTAGGCAGTACGCCACCAGAGCTCCCCAGAGATGGGTATGCTATGACACTAATAAAGTTTAAGCCTCAAAATCCCTCATCTGCATGGGTTTACACACATAACTGTATATACTTAAAGTTATTGCTAGTCGTCTTCATGTAGGAATGCTTTCCGGGACAATTCCTACCAACTACATCACCAGTTTACCAGCATCAAGACATAAAGGTGCAGGGCCAGAATTTACATCACAATATAAATGTGTACTGTGGTTTTTGATACAACTACAGGGATCAAGACACTAAAATGAAGTTTGAAATACATGGAGTCAGAAGCTAATATGTAGAAATTTCTTTCAAATTTTATCAAGGAAACTTGATAAAGTTTATTCAAAGTCAACAACGATCTTAACATTTAAATGCTTATACCAATAATAAAACTTTCAAACCACCAGTTTACAAATTTCATCACCATGCTGGAGACTGAACCTCTATATTACTTATTACCTCTATAGAAAATGAAATTATAAAATTGTGTTCTTTAGATAGATGATTAAAGAATGTGCAGCCAAAAAATATAGGAGGTAAAAGCATTAAAGAAGTGTTTCAGATAGTTAATTAATAAAAGTATTATGTTATTGTTCTGGATGTTGTGCTCTTTGTTAGCTTTTTAAAATATGTAATTTGTTGCGATTTCTTTACTCTTTATAATTTTGTATACACAGTTTGTATTCTTAAAGAAGTTCTCCTGATTGTGTAAACTTCAGGCCCCACAAATCTGGATCCATTCCTACCTGTTATATCTTGTAGAAAAGCACTGGACAAAAAGTTTAAAGTAAGTACTCTCTAAATGCTTGCTGAATTGAATCCCCTCTTTTCTATTCTCTCTTTTCTCATTAAAAAATATTTCTTCTCCTTTGTCCCCCCACCCCTTCTCCCTGCTTGGCCAGCAAGCACTATCTAGATTGCATCAAGCTTAAGTTTCTCTGGGTCCCTGAGAGATGCCTCCTCTTGTCCATCTCCTCCACCTGCCATCAGGATCATCCACCAACTATAGTAATATATCCACCAATACTTGCTAGATCCCTGACTGGGAATGGACTGGGCTTGGGGAGGAAGGGAAGATGGTTGCTAGAAGTGAAACAACCACTAGCAGCTCCTCCACTGGCAAGAATGCTTCAGGTGAAGATTCAGAGGGGTATAGCAGTTATCACAGCAATCACTAGAGGAGTGTCTGGGTGGCTCAAATGTGAAACACTCAAGTACCAACTGAAAAGGTGGTGGTTCAAATCCACTCAGAGGAGTTTTTGGAGTTCCACTTCCAAAAGGTCATAGTCTTGAAAATCCTATGGAGTGGTCTCTATATAGGGTCATCACAGAAGAGTGGGTTTTTCTTATACATGGCCTTTCTGACCATGGATTTATAATTCTGCCAAAAATGATTAGGTGGGCCACAATCTCACAAGGGATTAGTTAGCACATTATGCAAATAAGGTGTGTAAAACAACACAATAGGATTATGTGATCTTGTCTTGTGGGAATTGGTTGATTACGGTGCAAGTTAAATGATTGCTGTCTATTGAGGGGATTGGTCAGTTTGGAGATTCCATTAGGCTTATAAAGGCCAATCCCACAGAGGCTGAGTGAGACCTCACTTCTGTTAAGAAGAATCTGGAGTGGAATGTGTCCTTTGAACCTATTCCACTGTACTGAGAATCTTCTAGACACAGGAGAAAGCGAACTATAACACTGGAGACAGTCGGAGACAGCAAGAAATGGTGACAACCACAGCAGAGCTCAGCAAGAGAGAAATGGCAGCAGCAGTACAAGCAACGGGAGCCAGGAGATAGGCACAGGGCAGCTGCACTGGGTTAGTTGACCCATGGAGTGAAAGAGAGCTGAGCACCTTTGGGCAGGTGGCTTACTGGTGGACTGGGATGCCTCCAGGCATGGCTGAGAGAAGGCCAGCCTGCAAGCACAACTGAGAAGAAACTGAGAGTTGTCTTGGTTGGAAGCTGTCCTGATAGAAGAATTGTATCATGTCTCCTGAGTTGTATCCTGTTACTTCCAAGCTGATCCTGATGTCCCCTTTTAACCTGTACCTTCCCTAATAAAACACGTAATCATGACTATGCACTGCTGTGGAGTCAGATCCGACTCATAGGGACCCTTCCTTGGGTTTCCCAGGTGATATCACTACAGAAGTAGATTGCCCAACCTTCCTTCCAAGGAGTAGCTGGTGGGTTGGAACCGCTAGCCTTCTGGTTAAGAGTCAAATCATGAGTATAGTCTGTGAATTCTGCATGACCATTGCAACAAAATATTTAATTATTTATTTGAATTATTTAATTATTTAAGTAGAGTGTATAAGGGTAGGGGAGAATAATGTGTCAGAAAAAGTTGAAAAGTAGAGGTACGTCTGACTACCACTTCATAGGAATCAACTTTATGTTGATCTTGGTGATTCTCATTATTCTCCCTAAAGTTAGAGATCTGATGATACCACAATAATGTTACCATGAGACAGAATTGACTGGATCCAATGGGTTTGATTTTGTATTTTGGACCTTCACTGAACCAACATCTTAGGAAATTGACCAAAAACACACCAAAGATGACATAAAAGCAGTCCAAGGCAAAATTGAAGAACACAAACCCAGTTTTCTTCTGAAACATAAAGTCTTTTATGACAATAAAATAAGCTGCAGAATAAATCATGACCATTGTGCTAATTAAAAAATCCATCAGTTCTTTATAGGTAAAAACAGGCTTCCAGATGATATGAGGGCTCAATGAGATTTTGGTTGACATGTGATTTTTTTTGCTTGTGGATTGTAGATTATTATCATTGTTAGTTGCTTACTAGTCAATTCCAACTCATGGAGACCATAGATATGCAGAGTAGAACTGTGCTACATAGGTTTTCAAGGCTGTGACCTTTTGGAAGCAAATTCCAGGCCTGTCTTTTGAGGCACCTCTGGATGGGTTTGAACAGCCAAGTTTTCTGCCAGAAGTTGAACACTTAATTGTTTCCACCACCTAGGCACTAAGGAGCTCTGGTAGCATAGTGCCTAAGGCACTTGACAAGCTATCCAGAAGGCTGGAGGTTCAAACCACTCCTTGGAAGGAAGGTTGGGCAATCTACTTCCATAGTGATACCACCTCAGAAACCCAAGGAGGGGTTGCTATGAGTAGGGTCCGACTCAATGGCACATAACAACAACAACAAACCCAGACACTTGTGAATTGCTTACAAATGGAGAAATACTAACAAACTGGATGAATTATTTTGACCTATCAATAGGGACACATGTTTTTGACCGTTCAAGTTACACCAAGACTGGAACAAACTAGACTGATGTCATCTTGAGTTTTATTCAAAATGTTCTGGTGGCATAGTGGTTAAAGGATCTGGCTGCTAACCAAAAGGTTGCTGGTTCAAACCCATGAGCTGCTTTGTGGAAGAAAGATGAGTCACTCTACTTCCCTAAAGATTACAGCTTTGGAAACTCTGTCCTAAAACTCTGGCCATGAATCAGAATCTCTGTAATAGTGGATTTTGTTTGAGTTTTATTCATATATTTTGATTTTCATTTATTTAGAGTAGAATCATAGATGTTATCAAAAATTAAAATAATATTTTAAAATTTTAAACTCAGTCTATTTCCTTTGCCAAAGTTATTGGCTCTCTACTCATTGATACAATGACACTTACTATTTAAGGAAAAGGTAGAAACTTTCCAGAAAAAAAACAGTTGGTGAAGGTGCTGAATGCATTGCATAATGCATACAACCTGAGGTCAAAGTAACTTGGCAGAGCTAGTCATGTGAGAGAGAAAGGTGGTTTTCCATTAAGATGATAGTAAAACTTTAGAGGACCAGATTATACAGTTTATAGGTATTAACCTCTAAAGGGCGCAGAAATATTTTCCCATCACAGAAAAAAGCAATAAAAATATTTCTTGACTGGAGACAAGGTGGTTTGTTGGGTAGAGAGTAGACAGATATGGAGAGACAAGAAAGAATTATATAGGATGCATATCCCCAGAGTGGGGTGTAATTCTGCTTCCTAAGTTGAAATTCTGCTGGCTGAGGGGGCTAGGTAGGGAAATGAAAACAGAAGGGACTGACGACTTGTTTCTCTCTAAAACCCTTGCTGACTACCCTGCAAGAACATGGGACAAGTGACAAGCTGCATCAGTGTCAAAGGCAATAGTGTTAGAGGCCAATACTCATAACCAAGGTGATATGACATCCCCAAGGAGACTAATGAGTGCCAGAGAACAGAAAGCATGAGACTCAGAGCCAAATATCTTCCAGGAGAAAAGAAGAGAGAACAACCCCAATGGAGTTAAAATCCTGAATTGACTGAGGAATTACCTAAAAGAGATTTTTAAGCTGGAAGGGGGTCAATTATTTTAAATTGCCAAAATTAAGAGTTGTCCACTACCTCATAAGCAAATTGAGTGTGATTATAGAGAAATAAAGTATCATTTTTGCACATCTGAGATGTCCTTATCCATTTGAAACCTTCTATACACATTTGAGGAGTCCCTGGGTGGCCCAAATAGTTAAAAGCCTGGTGATCTGTTTCTGAAAGGTTACAGCTTTGGAAACTCTCTGGAGCATAGTTCTACTGTGCAACATGGCTTTACCATGAGTTGGAATCAACTCAACAGCAACTGGTTTGATTTGGTTTTATACACATTTAAAATTCCTTCCCTTCTCTCTCTGTGCTCTCAAAAGGTCCCTAATCACAGAGGCAGCCTTGCATCCTGAGAATTTGCCTAGATTTTGGGGAGTGATTAGCAGGACTGGGACAGGTAGGAACAATCACTACTTTGAACTTCCAGAAATCTAATTTGGGGAACTGTTCATTGAGAAGAAAGAAACAATTGGTGTCTCAAATAGACCACAAAGACATGAACATTAGTAGCCCCAATGTCACCGTAATAATCATAATCATTATCATGATGTCCTTATCTAAGAAAATACGACACGTAGTGGACTGTTTGGGTATCTATGTGTCACGAACTGTTAAGTGCTCAGCTACTAACGGAAGGTTTCAAACCTACCCAGAGGCACCTTGAAAGAAAGGCCTGGTAACCTTCTTTTCAAAGGTCCAAACACCAAAACCAAACTCACTGCCACTGAGTCAGATCCAACTCCTAGCAAGCCCCCTCCTTGGGTTTCCAAGGCAGTATCACTATGGAAATAGATTGCCCAGTCTGCCTTCTGAGGAGTGGCTGGTGGGTTTGAACTGTCAGCCTTCTGGTTAGCAGTCAAGTGCCTTAGGTACTACGCCACCAGAGCTCCCCTGAAAATCCTATAGATCAATTCTACTCTGTAACATGTGGGGTCACTGTGAGTCAGAACAGAGGGCAACTGGCTAGTATAGTTGTTACTTTTTCCCTTTAATCTGACTGCAATCTTGGAAGCAGAAAATTATAATGTAAACATTTGCTAAAACTCTCCTCTTTAAATGGCATCCATAGTGATAAGAATGCCTCATAGGCACCACTCCTTTCTAGCTGGGTGCAGCCTAGCAGTATGACTACTCTGTTCCCTTTTGTTAGGCCTCTGAATTATTTATCCCCTAATATGTGGGTGAGAAGCTCAGACTGTGGTTCTCCAAGTGCCCTGGGGCTAAGTGTCCTTGTTTGCTTTCTCTGGAATAATTTCACTTATTCCCCTCTCCTGTCCATACAAGGAAGCTGTGGTTACAGGCCTACGTGACTGTAATGACTCATGAGTAACTGAAATAAAAGCATTTCAAAACCTGTAGGTAAAACGAGGATTTTCTTTAAGTTCTGTTATAAATTAGGTGTAGCCTACGTATTCAATGGAGAATAAATAAGAGATGGCTGATTATCTGGTTTGCTTGTCCTTAGGGAATAGCTTGTTGGCTTGTGTGAGAGGCCAGAAAACATTGAGCTCCCTGAGATGGTAGTCTGCATCCTTTCTTAGGTGAGCAGCCGAATTCCAGGCAATTTATTTTCCCTTTTTTGTGGCCCACACAAGCCTGGGAAGACTCTTGTCATGGGCCATTTATAAGCCCTATTTTATTGTTGTGGTGGTGGTTCTTTTTAACCTGCTGTCCAGTTGGCCCCCCAGCTCATGCACAGCGGGATGGGATTGTAGGAGTCCTCCCTACAGTGTTTCTACTCTCTGGCTTTGAACTTTCCTGTGTACATTCCTAAGCAATTTTTGTTAGCCTCGAGTCATCCAAGAAAGTCCTTTATATTTATTTTTCATATTAAAAAAATCTTAAGATCTCAACTCACACATTAGAACCAGTTATATTATCTTCATAATGCCTTATATTGTCATAAAAAATAGAATCTTGAAGTCAAAAGTTCATTATGTAAGCATTCATCTAGTTTAACACCCGCTCAATAGCACCCCTTAAATGCTGGCCTTCCAATTCCTTATCTGAACATCTTTAATGACACAAAATGCACTACCTCCCAACATCTTTGGATAGTGCTGATAAAAAGCCTTCCTCATTTTGAAGAGTCCCTATAGGGTCGCTATGCATTGGAATCAGCTTGAAGGCAACAGGTTTGGATTTTTTTGAATGGTTTGCACCCATAAGCCTTAGTTTTATCTCTAGACACTCCTCTTCCCTGTGAAAACTTTTCGAATAATTGGTGACCACTATCTTATCCCTCCCTCCAAGGCTTCTTTTCACAGGGAGACTCCTCTAGTTCCTCTTTCTTCCTAGATCATGTGTCTGAAATTGTTTACCATGCTGGTCTCTTTCTTCCAAACATCCTTCAACTAGTCAGATCCCTGGTTAACTGTGGAGTTCATAGCTTGGCACAGTGCTCAGCTGTGGCATATCCAGTGCAGAGCGGAGGCAGAGGCTTTGTTCTAAATACTATACATCTATTAAGGCGGACTGGAATTTAATTAGGTTTCTTGGCAACCACATTAAACTATGGCTTGTTTCTTGGCAGCAAGTAAGTATTTGAGTAGTTGGATTTTTATAACCAAAAAACAGAGCCTGCCATTTAGCACTGATGGACTTTGTCTTGTTATACGCACTCATTGGCTCAGACTTTTAAAGATCTTTTGGGATTCTGTTTTTGCCCTTGAATTTATTAGCATTCCACTCTAGCTTCGTGTCACCTGCAGATACAATAAGCTTATTTTTGGTCCTTAGCCAAACCATTGATAAAAAAAATCTTGTGCAGCACAAAGATGCAGAATCCTGGGGCATGCAAATAAAACCCTTCCTCTAGATTAAAAAGGACTGATTAATTAGCAACCTTTGGCTAAGATTCTTCAACCAATTATAAACCTACCAAATTACCCTGTCCCATAGCCCCTGTGAGGGGGACATTACTCATTCTCATGGCAGCCCAGCAACTGAACCCCTTTTCTATTTGGGGGATTTATCTACTATATGAGTCTTTTAGAAGGCAGAGGCCACCTCCCACCCTAAAAGGTGGAAATGTCAGCTACTGGCTTTCCCAGCCTCCTTTGAAATTAGATAGAAGACTGTGACCTAGGATCCACCAATCAAAGGCATCCATGCTAAACTTTGACCCAGGAGCTAGTGATGCAAAGAAGTTGGGAGTTTCAGGATGCCATTCTAGCAGAAAGTGGGGACAGCTTTATGTCCTTTTGGGGTCAGAAGGGTCAGTGGTGTCAGCAGTGCAAGCAAGCAGTGGAGTTTATGGCTAGTGTTGACAGCTGTCATGTCTACCTAAGAACAGTTCTGTGATTATTGGATATGGTTTTGATTTGTAGTCTCTAAGCTTGGTTATTTTACCCCTCTGGATAACATGTAAGTTACCTCTACCCTTGAATAAATTCCTTTTCTGCTTAAACTAATTAGAATTTGTTTCAGTTGCTGTAACCTAAAATATCTTTCTCCTCCTTCTATGGTTCTGATTTGTAGTCTCTAAGGTTGGTTATCTTACCCCTCTGGATAATATGTAAGTTGCCTCTACCCTTGAATAATTTCTTTTCTGCTTTAACTAGAATTTGTTTCAGTTGCTGTAACCTTAAATATCTTTCTCCTCCTTCTTATTCCCATTGTGCCAAAGTAACCAAGTCAGATTCCTTCTTGAAATGTAGACACACTATATATCAGTCTCATTTATGAGTTTACCAACCAAAAAATCCTGTTAGAAAAGGAGATAAAAATAGCCTGACATGATTTGTTTTCAATGACCCTATGTTGGCTCTTCATAACCATGGCTTTCCTTTCTAAGAGCTCAGACTCCACCTTCTAGTATTCTCTTCAATACTCTTACCAAGGATCAATATCAAGCCCACTAACCTACAGGTTATAGAATCTGTCTTCTTCCTTTTTTTTTTTTTGAAAATTATAATTATGTATTTCTTATCTCTTCTGGCTCTTTTATTTTTCATGATTAAGCAGATTATCCAAAAATATTTCTCAAACACATCTGCAAATGCTCCTGATATCCTCCAATCCAATTTTCCTTACTAGAAAAATTTTCTCTCATAATCTTCTCACATATTTGATTTGCACTTGCTAATTTGAAGAAAATTAATATTTAAGAAGACAGAAATAAAATAAGAGTTGAGGAATTTCATGTTCTCTGCTGTTTACATTGTAGAGTCTCCTCAAAGTCTGTCCACATCTCTGAAGATGAAGACAAGGGCTAACCTATCTGTCTCTTTGCAATATCAACCATCTGAAGAAAAACCTCGTCCTCTTAGGCTTAAATACACATCTCTACTACATAAGAGTGCCCAAAAATAACATTATCAAATGACTATAACCTATCCCAGGAGCTCTGGTAGCAGAGTGGCGAAGGCACTTGACTGCTAACCAGAAGGCTGGCAGTTTATACCCACCAGCCACTCCTCGGAAGGAAGGTTGGGCAATCCTACTTCCGTAGTGATACTGGCTCAGAAACCCAAGGAGGGGTCGCTATGAGTAAGGGCTGACTCGACAGCACATAACAACAACAACAACAACAACATAACCTATCCCAGGTAGAACTTCTTGTTATCTGAACTTCAGTCTTATAGTAATCAAAAACAAACAAACCAATAATAATAATTTAAAAAATCCACTGCCATTGAGTCGATTCCAATTCAAAGAGATACTTTAGGACTGAGTAGAACTGCCCCATAGGATTTTCAAAGCTGTAAAATTTTATGGAAGTAGATTTCCCCATCTTTCTGCAGTGGAGTGTCTGGTGGGTTCAAATCACTGACCTTTTAGTTAGCAACCTAATACTTTAACCACTATGCCACCACAGCACCTTAGTATATAATCCTTTTATTTATTTTTTAAATTGTATAGTTATAGTCTACCAAAACAATTATTAATGGTCATGTGAAATATAAGCTATATTATCCAGGTTCTATGTAACTTTCCTTAACTATCACCTTTGAATCTCACTTAATATGTTGTTGTTGTTAGCTGCCATTAAGTCAGCCCTGACTCAGGGTGACGCTATGCACAATGGGACAAAACATAGCCGGGTACTGCACCATCTCTATAATCAACTGCAGATTGACCTTTCTGATCCATAGGGTTTTCACTGGCTGATTTACAGAAGTAGATTATTAGGCCTTTCTTCCTAGTGTTTCTTAGTCTAGAAGCTCCACTGAAACTTGTTCAGCATCATAGCGACACATAACTCTCCACTGTAAGATGGGTGGTTGCTGGGCATGAGATGACTTACGTAGTAATCAAGCTGGGTCACTCAGCATGGAAGGCAAGAATACTACCATGAACCATCAATATCTCATTTCACTTAATATAGCTTACTTACATTTGGTAAAAAAATATATAAATAAATCAATAAAAAGCCATTGCAAAATTATTCTAAATTGCTTTTTTAGAATCATGACATCATTATATCAAATTCAATTAATTTGTGCATGAATCTTCACTATTAGGTTAATGAAATACTCAAACCATTAGGAATGAGGTTGGAGGTAAGAAAGGGAAAATGTCTGAGAAAAGAGAATGAAGAATGTGAGAAATTAGAGAAGGAAAAGAAATAGTGTTCAGAGAGAATGATTATATCCAGAACACTCCATATTACTCTAAATTTTTTATATCCCCTATAACTCTTGCCAAACTTGTTTAAGATGCAAGCTAGCAATTTGAACTCAAAATTGCCAGACATATTTAATTCCTAAAGAACAAAATCCACAAAGGAATGAAGAAGGAAAGTTAAGAATTAGCGACAAAAAAAAAAAAAAAAAAAAAAAAAAAGGGTGGTGGTGGTGGTGGTGGTGAAGAATAGGGAAATGGGAGAGAAGGGAGAAAAGGATAAGAGAAACACACAATACCCTACCCATCCCCTGCTCTCCCACTGAAACCAGGCATTCCTATGGTGAAAGACTTTTATTCTTTTAGTTTTAAATACATAAAAACCAAAAACAAACCTACTGCCACTGAGTCTATTTCAACTCATATCAACTCCCATTCAGTTTCCAAGGCTGTAAATCTTTACAGAAATAGACTGCCTTATGTTCCTCCCATGGAGCAGTTGGTAGATTTGAACCACCAATTCTCTGATTTAACAGCCAAATGCCTTATGCACTACCCCACCAGTTCAATACTCATTCAGTTGCTTTACTTGAATGGTTCATTTATCTATTTACTCAAACAAGTTTTTTCAGAGATTTCTTCTTTTCTAGAGGGCATGCTTTCTTTAATTCTGTCCAGTTTTCAATTCAACCCAGCATCTTCCTTACATAAGGGCTTTCTGAAAACTAAGTTATTGTACTATATATCAGGTGTCCTTGAAATGCTAAGTGATTCAGAGACTTGAAGAGTTAGGCTAGTTTAAGGAGTTCAAATATATTATGAAGTGAACAGTTCCTGGGTTGTCCAAATAGTTAATGTGCTAGGCTGCGTTAAGATGCAAACTGAGGGTAAGATGGAGGAAAAGGCAGACAAGTGACACAGACCCTCTTCAACAAAGAAAAGAAAAACAAATTGACAGAGATACAGAAGATAATCCTGGAACCCTGAACTTTGAAAGGAACTACACAGAAGAGGATTAGACACCAACTAGTGGAAAAACCTGAACAAAAACAGTGAGTGCAGAGACAGTCAGAGCTGCGGACTGTCAGCTACTCTGATGAGACCAACAGCCTGAATATTTCCAAGTGGTGTTGGGACCTGAGAATTGACCTAAAGATCAGTCCAGGTCACCAAGGGCTGCAAGGACAACTGCTCTGGTGGCCTGTGACTAGGAAGGGAAACAGCAAGGAGGGAGACAACCTGAGCTGTGGACTTTCTGCTATTTGGAGGGAGCAGCCATTTTGAATGTTTACAAGTGGTGGCCATTTTGGATATTTAAAGTGATAGCATTCTCATTTGGATTCCAGGGACCTAAGAACAGGTTCTGTTTGCCAGGGTCAGCAAAGACATACAAGAGTCTGACAACAGGAAAGGAGACAGGTGGGGAGTGTATAAGTGCTGTCAACTAGTGAATAGAGAAGTACAGCACAGTATCCTGCCTGTATAGATAACATACAAACAAAACAAAGAAAATGAAAATTGTGGGAAAGTCACTCCAACATATAATCCCCAATTAAATATAAACACAAAAACGTCACAGTGCCTCGGAGACAACAGAGCATAACAGTCCACACAAAGACTGATAAGGAATTCAAAAGAATTATATTTAGGTATCTTCAAAGGATTGAGAGACA
>NW_006921951.1:2761191-2762746 GCF_000298275.1 Orycteropus afer afer
ATAACCTACATGTCATTGGAATTCCAGAACAGGAAGAGAAAAATAAAACCACTGAGAAATTGTCCAAGATTTGTTGGAGGAGAACTTCCCTGATATGATGAAAGATGAGAATATTCCATTCAGGAAGTCCAACAAACCCCAAACAAGATAGACCCCAAAAGAAAAACACCAAGATGTATCATCATGAAACTCACAAAAACTAAAGACAAAGGAAGAATCATGAGAGCAGCATGGGAAAAACGAAAAGTTACCTACAAGGGGCACCCAATAAGCCTAAGTTCAGATTTCTTGGCAGAAACCATGCAGGCGAGAAAACAGTGGGATTGTATATATAAAACCCTGAAAGAGAAAAATTTCCAACCAACAATTTTGTACCCAGCAAAATTGTCCCTCACATATGATGGTGAAATTAGGACATTTCCAGATAAGCAGAAACTAAAGGAATTTGTTAAAACCAGACCAACCTTACAAGAGACGCTAAAGGGAGCCTTTCGGACAGAGAAGCAACAACAACCAACAACAACTGACCATTAACACACATGATGATATAACCCAGAAACCAACCCAGCTATGGAAGTATCCAAAGTAAATAAGCCTACAAGATTATAAACAGAGAACCAGAGACACCAACCAACAAATGAGGACAACTATGAACTAAAAAGAGGGAAAAAAATCTGTGTTGTTTCAGAACTTCTAGATGGTAGGGAAGTCAAGACAACTACAAGATAGAATGGACTATTCTACACTTGGGAAGAAATCTATGAATCACAGGGTAACCTCAAAGAAAAATGATAAACCTTCACATTAAAATAAAAAAGAGGACCAGCATAAATATGCAGCAAATACTAAAACAATAGCAATGAAGGAAGTGATAACATGATTCACAAACAAAATGAGCTTAGCATAGAAAATTATATGGAACAAAGAAATCAACACAATGAAAATGCACATGACAAAAATGACAGCAACAAATTCATATTTGCTGATAATTACATATCTGGCAAGGGATTTATCTCTAAGATTGATGGAAAACTCCAACTCCTCAACACCAAAGGAATTAACAATCCAACTGAAAAATGGATAGAAGACACGAATAGACACTTTACCAAGGAGGATATTCAGGTGGTCAGCTAATACATGAAAAGATGCTCACAATCATTAGCCATCAGAAAGATGTAAATCAGAACCACAATGAGATATATTGTCTCACCCCAGCACTGATGGCAAGGTTCAATGAGACAGAAAATAAAAAATGATGGTGGGGATGTGGAGACATTGGGACTCTCATACACTGCTTGTGTGACTGTGAAGTGACACAACCACTGTGGAAAGCAATATGGCAACTCCTTAGAAAGCTGGAATTGGAGATACCTTTTGACCCAGCAATCCCATTACTAGGTATATATCCTAGAGAGGTGAGAGCCAGGATAGGAACAGATACATGCATGTTCATGTTCATCACAGCACTATTTACAATAGGAAAAAGATGGAAACAACCTATGTGCCCATCAGCAGAAGAGTGGATGACCAAACTATGGTACATACACATACTGGA
>NW_006921951.1:2762891-2763519 GCF_000298275.1 Orycteropus afer afer
CAAAAACACCACAGAATATGGATGAACTTGGAGGACATTATGCTGAGTGAAGTAAGTCAATCACAGAAGGACAAGTATAGTATTAGTTTGTTGTTGTGGAGCGTCAAGAAAAGGTTTATATATGGAAGAAAACTTTCTTTGTTGGTTGTCAAGAGTGGAAGGGGAAGGAACACTGGAAAAAAATGCATTGACCCATGTCACTTTAATTTTGTGTATTTCACTGTATATGAATTATATTTCAATAAAATGCATTTAAAATAAAAATAATAATTAAAAAAAGATGCAAACTGAAAAGCTGGCAATTTGAGTCCATCTAGAGTGCCTCAGAAGAAAAGTCAAGTATTTACTACCCCAAAAAATCAGCCATTGAAAACTCACGGTTCTACTCTGACACACATGGGATCACTATGAGTCAGAATCAACTTGATGGTAACTGGTTATGGAGTGAACAGGACTCCTTGATAACTGAGATGACTGGTATTTCTTCTGCAGTAGAAACTAGGTTCTACAAAGCACCCCGGAAGAATCATCAATACATCATGCCTAGAATCCCTTTTTCTTTTAAATTACCACTGAAATGACTTGGAGGAAAAAAAAAAATGATAAAAATCCATACAAGTCCTGGCTG
>NW_006921951.1:2765569-2775845 GCF_000298275.1 Orycteropus afer afer
GATGGTGAAATTAGGAGATTTCCAGATAAGCAGAAACTAAGGGAATTTGTTAAAACCAGACCAACCTTACAAGAGATGCTAAAGGGAGTCTGAACAGAGAACCAAAAATAGCAAATAACAACCAGCTATTAATACACAAGATGATATAACCCAGAAACCACAGCTATGGACATATCCAAAGTAAAATGAGCTTACAAGATTGTAAACAGGAAACCAGAGACATCAATTGGCAAGTGAGGACAACGACAAACAAAAAGAAGGAAAAGACCATGTAGTTACAGAACTTCTAAATGGTGAGGAAGTTAAGAAAGTTGCAAGATAGATTGGACTGTTCTAAACTCGGGGATAAAATTATAAATCATAGGGTAACCTCAAAGAAAAATGATAAACCTTCACATCACAAGAATAGATAGAAGTAAAGACTAGCCAGTCCATAATCCATGCAGTAAAAGGAAAAGTCCTGCCCAAGAGAAGGACAAGCATTCCCAGTGGGAACCTGCCAACCTTTCTGGTTTGGGAGAAGGTGGGGCAAAGTTTGAGATGAGGCTATTGAATAGTTGGAATAGGACCAAATTGTTCCCCTGATGCCTCTTAGAAATTTATCACATGCTGAATCCCATCCTAGGGAAATTGCTCTGCAGCGTGGGAGGAAGAACAAATCAGTTCACTCCAATTCTGGCTCATGTGAGGGCAGCTGACTAGTTAGAGAAAAGGCCACCACCCTGGATAACTTTAGGTAGCCATGACAAAATAATGTGGTGCTTTTTGAAAGCTGTGCCCTGCCAGAAATTAACTTTATGTTATTTGTCCTCTTTGTGACTAGTCAAAAAGGAACATCTCCCTTAGAACAATAGGTGTAAGTCAAAGACTCACATTTTCTGGAGAAAAGGAGAACTCACAAGATCCTCTGTGCTTTGAGAGTTTAAGAGAAAATCCGCCCCATCCTCTGGAAAGTAAATCTTTCTTTGAAGGGCTGGGAATGTGGTGGTCCACAGTGTTGTTTTATTGTTGTGTGCCGTTGAGTCAGACCTGACTCACAGCGACCCCTCCTTGGGTTTCCGAGGCAGTATCACTATGGAAGTAGATTGCCCCATCTTCCTTCCAAGGAGTGGCTGTTGGGTTTGAATCGCCAGCCTTCTGGTTAGCAGTCAAGTGACTTAGGCACTATGCTACCAGAGCTCCTGGTTCACAGTGTAGTGAGCTGGAAATGATCCCAGTTCAGGGCTGCCTCCAGAGGGCATCCTTCACAAGGAAGACAAAATGAATGATGCTCTCTGCAATTGTATAAAGATGTGTCCCAACTCTTGGGGCAGATTGATGACCCTGAAATGGATGTGCATATAATAGAGTTGATCACTAAGAGCTATAACACCTTGGGCTTGGACCTAATAGCAACTGAGGTCCCTATTCTGAGGAGTCACTCTTTCTGGAATTGCAATGAAAGAAGTTTTTTCCAGCCTGGATGGTGAACCAGGGGCAGCAGACTCAAAACTCAGGGACAAATTCAATCCCACCCCATCCCCTTCCAGTAAAGAGACCCAATCACTTCGTGGCTGCCCATTGTTACTCTCTGCCACCCTATACCTATGTGATGACAAGGAATCAAAGAGGTTTGACTTATTGGATCCCATGGCCAACTTAGCTCCAATCACTGTTGACTAAAATTAAGGTAATATAAATTATCTTTATTATTTAAGTTGAAGGTTCCTGATTAGTTAGAAGAGATGGTGGTACAAACTCTGAGATCAATTTCTTCAGGAAACACTACCTTGCTTCTGAATGCCTTTGTCCCCTATAAGAGTTGGGGGTCTTTGTCCAGCTCTGGGCTCTGGACATGACTTGCCATCACTAGGTCCTATTTAGCCATTAGTTCCACTCCACCCCAATCACATATTGACATAGGACCAAGTCCATCTGGACCCATATCCCTTTCAAGCTACAAAAAATATTCCTATATAGGTAAGCAGGAAGGGGTTGCAGCATTTCAGCACTGATATCTGAATTCCCTGTCATTACTAGAAGAGGGTTCCCTAGGGAAGGGATGGGACATGTTATTCCTCCAAGAAACTTTTAACTCAAAACATATGGCCTTTGGTACAAACAACCCTGTACCTACTCTCATCCTTATCTATAAGTTGTCAAAGGAAAAAATACAATAAATATAAACATGTGCCTTCTCCCCAAGTTTTGCAGTGGAGTTCACACCATTCTAAAAGAACAAATCTTAATTTCTGTCACCAGTTATACATAGACCTCCCTCCTTAAGGATAAGAAAAATCACAACAGATAAATCACCAGATATACAAAAAGATCAAACAGTGCAATGTAGACCAATCTGAGATAATTTCTCCCTTTGAAAGAAACTGGAGAAATACTTTAAAAATCTTTAGTATCTCTTTGTATTGAATAATTACAGAAAAGAGAGAGGGAGGGAATGTCCAAGGGGACCTCCCTCAGCAATTTCCTCCCCAGACTCCAGGTACTTATCTAGAGAGGTGGAAGCAGACTAAGTCTGGAGTGCTTGAGTTTGTGGCAAGATTTCGCTTTAGAGCCCCATCCTTCCAGCTGCCTAATGCCACATAGGTCAATGCCCTGTGACATCCCTGACAGTTCTTTTCTATTTCAAGGTTGTCTGTGATAACCCATTTACCCAGGACAAAAGGGAACAGGTGGAAAGGTACAAGCACAGATCTTTAGGAAAATCTTGAGTCATGTCAACTAACACTCCCCTCAGGTCTCCAAGTCTATGGCAAAGTCAGTCTGTGAGGGCAGTTTTGGTCCCTCAGCATTTGCCCAAGGGAACAGACACTGCAATTTGTAACCCACAGATCCATAGCCTGAACTTGCTCTTTTTGAGGTTCAACAAATGCAGGACTCTGAGAAAAGGCTGTCTGGCTTTCAGGATGTTTCTTTTCCACAAGAGAGAAATATACACTAACAGCTCTGAGTATTTATCCTCCATTTTGTCCTGACAGGAAAAAAAACTTTTTTTTTTTTTTTTTTAAAGTCACCACAGGCTCTTGATCTTTAGAAATCACCAGCAGAGTTAATAGACATCACAAGTACTGCAGAATCAACAACAATGTGTGTTTCTTTCCTATCCATGGCCATACGCCCAGAGTGAGAGATGTAATACAAGAAGCAGAGAAAATGATTAGAGATGGAAAAAAATCACATAAAGGGAACAACCGGCCAAGATGTGAATCCAAATAGCAAATGTGGATGCTTGTAAGTGTTCGCAGCAGCAAGCACTTGCCGAAATTGCTACTCATACCAGGGGTGTAAGTTCTCCGCACACAATTATATGAACAGCACAGTAGGCAAGGGTGATATGTGGCTGCTCTCCTGAATGATCTGTTCTCATTTTGCATAAGAAAGACCAACGTAGGGAAAACACTGTCATATTTATACATCAAATATCATGCTGTGTTGGATGAGATTTTTATATGATTTTAAAGACATCCTTCTCATATGTCAATTCTCATGTGATCTGCCAGCAGAATTTACACATCATTGCACAATTACATTATAGAAAGAACATAGAGACTACATCTCTGATTGGGTCTATAAGATTTTTGCATTTCCTTTCTGAAGAGAAATAGCTCCCCTGCCCCGCCCCCCCCCCAAGTGGAGGGAGAAAAATGAGGATGGCTGCCAAGAATTTCTTGATTTGGTTCCAAAGCATTTTGAGAAGAATCTCAAAATGCAGCATCCCATTCAAGGATTCTGTCGGATTGTTGGTGCTATGAGAAGAGATGGGAGAAATACCAAGTTCTTTTTCAGTTCCTCTCTCTGCTTCAATAAATATTATTGACCTCCACTTTTTGAAACTTCTTGTATGGCTTCTGTGATGCATGATTTATCCTGACCCTTTCTTCCTGGCTTTATAACCCAAAGAAAATGTTCTTTGATGCTCCTCTTCATGCCGTTACATCCCTGTGAGCATTTCTAAAATGTAGTCATTGATCCTTGGCTTGTCCACCTACACAGATCTTTTTTCCTTCAATAGATTCAAAATCACCTAATTGATATTTCTCCCACTGTCATTCCACTTGCACTTACATTTCATATTTTCAATTGTCTATAAGATTTTCAGGAGACCTGGTAGCACAATGATTAAACTGGAAGGTTGACAGTTCAGCCCATTCTGTGGTAAAGAGATGCAGCATTTTGCTTCCATAAAGATTTGTAGTCTTAGAAACCCATGAGGTAGTTCTACTCTGTCTTACAGTGTTGCTATGAGTCAGAATTGACTTAAAGAAAGGGCCAAGATGGTGGCTTATTCAGACACATCATGCTATTC
The DNA here is from genome assembly GCF_000298275.1 of Orycteropus afer afer. NCBI lineage: Eukaryota > Metazoa > Chordata > Mammalia > Tubulidentata > Orycteropodidae > Orycteropus > Orycteropus afer. Next base: position 2,769,873 of record NW_006921951.1, read on the forward strand.
TCCCATAGCAAACAGCAAAGATCCAAGAAACCAAGTGAAACAGATACAGATATAAAACCTAGAACCCTGACCATCAAAAGGAAGGATACAGAATTATATCAAACACCCATTAGAAGGAGAAACAATGAAAACTGCAAAAGAGGAGAGTTATGGATCAGAGGTGACTTGCCAGCCAGCCTGGTAGAGCATGACCTTCTTGAGACAAAGTAAGCAGTTACCCCAGGTGAGGAGCACAGAAAGGTAACTTCATGAAATTCCCAATAGGGGACAAAGAAACTGTATAAACAAACGCAAAATGAAGCAAAGTCAGCAGGACATGAACAGGACCTATGAGAAAAGTACAGGAAGACAGGCGAGAGCCCTAGGGACCACAGAGCAGAAGGGAGCCAGGAACCAGAGAAAGGACTATTCCCTAGTGGTGGGCCATGACCATTAGGGTTGATGGCACTCACAAAGCAGTAGACCATAGAGTGTCAGCACTAGGTCATCCTTATCCCCCCTCCAAAAATTAAAAAACAACCAAACTCATTGCCGTCAAGTCAGTTCCTGGCAGCCCATTTCCTCACATTTTGTAAGGGCTAGGTCCTAATTGCTGGCTGCAGCCTACATGGAGTGCCTCAGCATCTGTGGCCATGGATCAGAGGAGCACATTCTACCCCTTCCCTCCCAGTGAGCAGTGGCATAAGGCACCCCTACTCCCACTGCCATGACTGCCCAGGGACTGCAGTACAAGCCCCTACTTCTCTCCCCAGCCCCACCCTGCCCACAACCAGCAGTGTTGGTCCACATTGAAAGCCACCCTTACCATCTCCCACTCAGTTGGTGAAAAATAGTGTATATTCTCACACCACCAGACTGATGACTAGTAGTGGTATGTGCTCACCCTACATGTTACTTCCTTCTAATTTATCAAAATGAAGCAAAATGAGAAAATCAAGGCAAAACAAACATGCAACCAATAAATAAATAAATAAATAAATAAAATAACACATTAAAAAACACTTGTTCTGACTGACCTAGAAATTCTTAAAGATATAGTCAGGAATGAATCTTGCTCATAACCCAAGTACTGCCTATATTAAAAAGTAGTATGAAATCAAAAAACTTATAAGAAGATTGGAACCTTAATGGCAATCATCAAGTTCTATTAAAGCAGAGAGGATCTGGCCTCAGTGGAATAGTGACACCAGGACACAGTCATAGATTTGTTTTAGCCTCTGCCAAGTGTTTGTTATACAACTTTATGATTTCTGGACAAATATCATTTCCATGGTTGTATTCCACTGCAAAGCTATATGAATTCTAGTGTGCTAGGCTGTTGCTCAGGAAAAGAACATGCCGTTTCTGTTCTAGTTTGGTTTGATTCTGTCCCTTTTCTTTATGGTCCTCAGTTTCCTCACCTCAAAAGAGATAATGTGATGGATTGAATGATATCACTTCAAAATATGTGTTGGAATCCTAAGCCCAATACCTGTGAATATAATGTAATGTAATTACATCTACTGTAATATAATGTAATTACCTTTCATAATGCAGTTAAGGTCATACCAGCTAGGGTGGATTCTAATCTGAATCACTTCTGAGTTACAAAAAAGCAGATTTGGCACATGTACACATACACACACACACACACAGGAAGATTTAAAAAAATAAATAACACCATAATGCCTCAGAGATAGCAGACAAAAACAAATCACATGAAGAAACAAGATAAATGGCTCAAACAAGTGAGCAAAATAAAGGGAAAGAGACCTTCCTAAGGAAGAACTGATAGAAATACCTGAGAAGGAATTAAAATTACTTATATTTAGTGTCCTCAGAGAGATCAAGGAAAACACAGAAAAACTCTACAAGAAAAAAAAAAACGACAGATTCAATAGACAAATAGAAATCATACAAAAACAAGAACTAGAAATTCAGAAGATTAAAATATCAGAAATAGATAATAGTGATAGTGTGTCGTCTTGGTTGGCCCCTGATTCTAAGTGGTTTAGCAGTTATGATGCATTTATCCCCCAAAGTGAGACCAATCAAATGCAATCACCTCTATAATGAGATCTGCTATGAGCATTCAATCAGGTGAAAAGGAATTTCCTTGGGGGTATGTCCTGTTTCCAAGATATATTGAAAAGCTGTGGAAAAAGTCTCTGGCTTTCTGTTGGATCTGGATCCTCCATCTGGCTTATCATCATCTCCAGTTCCTGGACTTGAACCAGTGGCCTGCCACAATACCTGCCAATCTCTGGATTCTTGCCTTCACAGCCTGTGAGCCAATATCTGCCATTTTCCCTGCTGATCTTAGATTCATCATCCTCAGAAGCCAGCAGCATGCTGATCTTGGGTTTGTCAAGCCCTGCAGCTGCATGAGTCAGGAGGAACCTCCAGCTTGACTCATGGGTTTGGGACGTGCCAGCCTCTATAACTGCATGAGCCATTTCCTTGAGATTAAATATTTGTGTGTGTGTGTGTATGTATACACACACACACACACACACACATATATACATATAGTGTATATATATACCTGCTGACATCAAGTTGATTCTGACTCATAGCAATCTCCCCTGGCTTTCCAAGGCAGTACTCTTTATAGAAGCAGATTGCCCCCAACTTCCTTCTATGGAGCAGCTGGTGGGTTTGAGCCACCAACCTTCTGGTTAGCAAAAAAATGCTTTAGGCACTGTATACATAAATGCACACATACATACATACATACATATATGTGTGTATATACACACACATACATACATACATATGTATGTGCATTTGTGTATGTGTGTGTATATATACACATACATATATACATATATATACCTATAAACTTCACTGGCTTTGCTTCTGTAGAGAAGCCAGCCTAAGAAAATAATGAAAGGACATAGAGGTAGAATTGGATCAATAGAAGAAAGGATCAGTAAAATGGAAGACAAATCCTTTGTTACTAATTTGTTTGAGGAATGTTGTTCTGGTTTCCTAGTGCCACTCTGACAGGAAACATACCACAAATGGGATGGCTTTAACAACAGGAATTTATTCTTACAATTTGGAGGCTTTAAGTTCAAGTTCAAAGTGCCAGGCTCTAGGGACTAGGTGAAAGCCTCTCGACCTTGGGGTCCAGCTCTGCCTCCTGCTCCTGGCCCACTGGAGCTAGAGGTGTTTCTTCACTCAAACAGCTGCTGGCTGCTGAGGCTGGAAGCCCCAAGGTTGACAAGTGAAAAGGCACAGTCCCGATGTTACCAAATCATATGGCAGGCCATTAAGTCCAGTGTAAGTCCCAAGGTTGGCAGGGCATGGCAGGTTGCTGAGCAACCACAAGGCTACATGCAGGGTCCAAGCGTGCCATAGGCTAGAAACCATTCTCAAAGCTTCTCCTTATATACAGGAAGCAGACCACATACCCAAAGGCAACTACTTAGCTGCTCACAGTAGATTCCACCATGGAGTTGATTGCCAGTCTCATCATAAGGAATACTACATCCAGCTGCCCAGCCACTCAATCAGGCCCAGCCAAGTTGACACAAAAACATAACGACCACAAATGATAAAGAAAAATAATGAAGAAAGTCTAAGAATTATGTGGGAAACCAAGAGGAATAATTTACACTTATTAGGTAATTTACTCCCATAGTGATACCTCCTCAGAAACCCAAGGAGGGGTCACTATGAGTCGGGTCTGACTTGATGGGACATAACAACAACAACAACAACAACAAATAAGAATTTCAAAAGAAGAGAAGTATAAAAAAGTACACAGAGAATTTCTGAAGAGATATTGGCAGAAAACTCCACAATATCATGAAAGATGATTATTTCCATCCAAGAAGTCCAGTGAATCCTATATAGGATCAATCACAAAAGTAATTCACTAACAAATATCACAACTAAATTTTCCAAAATCCAAGACAAAGAAAGAATTCTGTAAGCAGCTCATGAAAAATGAGTACCACTTACAAAGGGACACCAATAAATCTAAGCACTGATTTTTTGTCAGAAACCATGTAGGCAAGAAGGCAATGGGATGACATATATAGAATCCTAAAAGAAAAGAAATGCCCACCAAGGATCATATATCCAGCAAAATTACCTTTCTAAAATGATGACAAAGCTAAGACATTCCCAGATAAGTAGAGATTAAGAGAATTTTTAAAAACCAGATCAGCCTTACAAGAAATATGAAAGGAAGTCCTTCAGATAGAGAACCAATGACAACAGACAATAACTTGAGGTAATGAAAATAACAGCATCATCCAGATGCCAACCCAAATAAAAATTTTACAAAAGTAAAATAAAGCTACAAAACTCACTGCAGGGAACCAGAGATGTTAAGTTGTAAACAACAACCTCAAAACAAAAAGTGAGAATAAAAGGTGTAAATATAGAACTTCCATAGCTAAAAGAAGTCAAGGCAATTTCAAAATTAATAAGTTGTTTTCAATTTAAGACAGTAATCGTAATTTCAGAGTAACCAAAAGGAAAATTAATAAATCTATTCACGAAAATAAAGAAGAAAATTAAAAAGACTCACTAAACACAAGAACAGCAACAATGTCCAAGATGCACTGAAGGAGTTGAGAAAAAATAGGGCTCCAGGAATTGATAATCATTGAAATGTTATAACAAACAGATGCAATGTTGGAGATGCTTACTCATTTATGCCAAGAAATTAGAAGACAGTTAACTGGCAAACTGGCTGGAAGAGATCCATATTTGTGCCCATTCCAAAGAAAGGTGATCCAACAGACTGAGGAAATTATTGAACACTGTCATTAATATCACACACAAGCAAAATTTTGCTGAATATTTCAAAAACAGGTGCAGCAATACATCGACAGGGAATTCCCAGAACTTCAAGATAGATTCAGAAGAAGACACAGAATGAGGGATATAATTGCTGATATCAGATGGATCTTGGTTGAAAGCAGAAAATACCAGAAACATGTTTAGTTGTGTTTTATTGACTATTCAAAGGCATTTGACTGTGTGCATCATAACAAACTATGGATAACGTAAAGAAGAATGGGAATTCTGGAACATTTAATTTTGCTCATAAGGAACCCATACATAGACCAACAGGAAGTCATGCAGTTAGAAAAAGGGTTTACTGCATGGTTTTAAATCAGGAAAAGTGTGTACAGGGTTTTATCCTTTCTCCACACTTATAATCTGTATGCTGAACAAATAATCCAAGACGCTGGACTATATGAAGACGAATGCAACATCAGGATTGGAGGAAGACTCATTAACAGCCAGCAATATGGAGATGACACAACCTGGATTGCTGAAAATGAAGAAGACTTGAAGCACTTACTAATTAACATCAAACACTACAGTCTTCAGCATGAATTATACTTCAACATAAAGAAAACAAACATCTTCACAACTGGACCAGTAAACAGCATCATGATAAGTGGAGGAAAGATTGAAGTTGTCAAGGATTTCATTTTACTTGGATCCACAATCAATGCCCATGGAAGCAGCAATCAAGAAATCAAATGGTATGATGTACCAGCCAAATCTGCTGCAAAAGACCTCTTTAAAGTGTTAAAGACCAAAGATGCCACTTTGAAAACTAAGGTGCACCTGATCCAAGCCCTGGTGATTCCAATAACCTCATGTACATGTAAAATCTAGACAATGAATAAGACTGAAGAAGAATTGATGCACTAGAATTGTGGTGTTGGCAAAGAATATTGAATATTGTGCTAGGAGAACAAACAAATCTCTGTTGGAGAAAGTAAAACCAAAATGCTCCTTAGAAACAAGAATGGCCAGACTTCATCTCATGTACTTTGGTCATGTTGTCAGAAGGAACCAATCTCTGGAGAAGGATATCATGCTTAATGAAGTAGAGAATCAATGAAAAAGGAGAACACACTCAATGAGATGGATTGATACTGTAGCTGTAATGATGGTCTCAAGCTTGCCAATGATTGTGAGGATTGTGCAGGACCAGGCAGTGTTTTTTTTTTTTTTTTT
>NW_006921951.1:2776375-2778352 GCF_000298275.1 Orycteropus afer afer
TGGTTAGCAGCTGAATGCCTTAGCCACTGCACCACCAGAGCTCCTCTGAAGGGGTCAATAAAACTGACTAACCATTGCCCAAATTGAAAAATGAAAATAATGAGAAGACACAAATAACCAAAATAAAATAGGTGACATTACAACAGAATCAACCAAGATAAAGAATCATAACAGAATATTATGAAAATTATACTCTAACAAAATTGAAAACCTAGAAGAAATTCATTTTTAAGACCATACAACCTACCTAAACTAACACAAATGCTGTTGTTGTTATTTTGCCATCGAGTTGGCCCCGACTCATAGCGACCCCTCCTTGGGTTTCCGAGGCAGAATCACTATCGAAGTAGATTGCCCAACCTTCCTTCTGAGAAGTAGCTAGTGGGTTTGAACCGCCAGACTGCTGGTTAGCAGCCAAGTGCCTTAGGCACTACACTACCAGAGCTCCTAAACTAACACAAATAGAGGTAGAAAATCTAAACAGACCTATGACAAAAGAAGAAACTGAAGATACCATTAAAAACAAAACAGAAACCTCCCAACAGGAAAAAAAAAAAGAAAAAGAAATGGCCCAGATGGATTCACTGGGGAACTCTACTAAATATTAAAAGAAGAGTTGACATCAACCCTACTCAAACTATTCCAATACATAAGAAAAGAAGAGATACCACTAGTTCATTCTATGAAGCCACCATAACTTTGACACCAAAGCCAGTAAAAGATACCACAAAGAAAAGAAAATTACAAACCAATACTAGCCACTCCTCAGAAGGAAGATGGGGCAATCTACTTCTGTAGTGATACCGCCTTGGAAACCCAAGGAGTGGTCGCTATTAATTGGGTCCGACTCGACGGCACATAATAATAACAACAACAACATAGGAAAAATAATCTGAACAAAATTTTGGTGAACAGAATACAACATCATACCAAAAAATCATACTTCATGAACAGGTGAAATTCATACCACAGGTGCAAGGGTGGTCAACATTAGCAAATCAATCAATGTAATCCACTACATAAACAAAACAAAAGAGAAGAATCACATGATCACCTCAATTGATAAACAAAAGGCATTTGAAAAAATCCAACACCATTTCCTGATAAAAATTCTAACAAAATAACAGTTTCTGGTTGTAACAGCAAATAAAGACTTCACTCCCAAGAGAAGTGTTTTCTTTTGTATTTTAATTCTCTATTCCTTTTGCAAACAACTTTAACAATGGTGTTAAAGGTAAATACCCCATGACAGTTTATCCTGTCTGAGGGGTAAGTATACAATTGATCTTTTTTAAATTCTGTATAACACATGAATGATGTAAATGCTCCTTTTCTTTAGGGCATTTAGAGGGGCTGAATGTGCTCTGAATCTGTACATGTTATTTTCATAAAATGCATGCTGTTGACATAAAGCACTGTGAACATTTTTTAAAAAATTTGTTTCAAAAGGATTGCTTTTTTTCCTCTCATTGTCTTCATGTACCAACTAGTTTTTACTTCCCACATTAGGAGTAACTTTCAACCTTGCCAGCGTCACTGGTATGATGTATATTTAATTAAAGCAAACATTTCCCCTATCATATACTTAAAATGATGATTAAAGCCATTATTTCAAATGCTTTATTTAAAAAAAAAAAATTCTCAGCAAAATAGGATTTGTTGTTGTTGTTAAGTGCCGTCGAGTCGTTTCCAACTCACAGCGACCCCATGCACAGCAGAACGAAACACTGCCCGATCCCGCGCCAGCCCCACAATCCCTGCTATACTTGAGCCCATCATCATAGTCACTGTGTTAATCCATCTAGTTGAAGGCCTCCCCCTCTTTCGTCGACCCTCCACCCCACCAAGCATGACATCCTTCTCCAGGGAATGGTCCCTTATTACAACATGACCAAAATAGGTGAGACGAAGTCTGGCCATTCTTGCTTCCAAGGAGCATTCTGGCTGCACTTCCTTCAGGACAGATCTGTTAGTTCT
>NW_006921951.1:2782369-2784623 GCF_000298275.1 Orycteropus afer afer
CCCGTGCTTACCTTGCTCCTGGAGACCCGGTCCCTCTTGGGAGGGTAACAAGGGAGCCGTCTGAGCACTAAAAGGGAAATTCCTCAACATATTCATGGGCATATATCCAAAACCAAAAATCAACATTATTCTCAACAGAGATTGACTGAAAGCACTCCCCTTGAGAATGGGAATGAGAAAAGGATCGCCATTATCATCACTCTTATCCAATATTGTACTTGAAGTCCTCGCAAAAGTAATAAGGCAAGAAAGGGAAATAAAGCATATCCAAATAGGTAAGGAAGAAGTAAGATTATTCCTATTTGCAGATGACATGACCCTATGCATAGAAAATTCCAGAGATTCCACAAGAGATTCACTGGGACTAATAACAGGGTTCATCAAAGTGGCAAAGTATAAGACCAACATACAAAAATCAGTTGGGTTCCTGTACACTAACAAGGAGAAGACTGACAAAGAAACCAATACTATTTGCAATAGCCTCCAAAAGGATAAAATTGTTGTTGTTGTTAGGTGCCATCAAGTTGTCTCCGACTTATAGTGACCCTATGCACAGCAGAATGAAACACCACGTGGTCCTGAGCCAGCTCCATGATTCTTGCTATACTTGAGCCCATTGCCGCTGCCACCATGTCAGTCTGTCTCATTGAGGGCTTTCCCCTCCCTCATCGACCATCCATCTTACCAAACATGACATCCTTCTCCAGGGAATGGTCCCTTCTGACAACATGACCAAAGTAGGTGAGATGAAGTCTGGCTTTCTAGCCTCCAAAGAGCATTCTGGCTGTACTTCCTCCAGGACAGATGTGTTAGTTCTTTTAGCAGTCCACAGTACTTTCAGCATTCTTCGCCAACAGCACAGCTCAAAAACATCAATTCTTCTTCAGTCTTCCTTATTCAATGTCCAGGTCTCACATGCATATGAGGTGATTGAAAATACCATGACTTGTGTCAGGCACACCTTAGTCCTCAAAGAGACGTCTTTGCTCTTCAGTACTTGAAAGAGGTCCTTTGCAGCTGATTTGCCCAGTGCTATACATCGTCTGATGTCCTGACTGCTGCTTCCATTGGCATTGATTGTAGAATCAAGCAATGTGAAGTCCTTGACAATTTCAATCTTTTCTCCATTTATCATAACGCTGCTTATACAACCAGTTGTGAAGACTTTTGTTTTCTTTATATTGAGATGTAATCCATACTTCAGACTGTATTTTTCAATCTTCATTAGTAAGTACTTCAAGTTATCCTCACTTTCAGCAAGCAAAGTTGTGTCATCAGCGTATCGCAGGTTGTTAATGATTCTTCCTCCAGTTCTGATGCCACTTTCTTCTTCATGTAGCCCAGCTTCTTGGATTATTTGCTCAGCATATAGATAGAATGAGTATGGTGAAAAAATACAACCCTAACACACTCCCTTCTTGATTTTAAACCATGCAGTGTCCCCTTTTTCTGTTTGAACAACAGCCTCCTGGTCTATGGACAGGTTCCTCACGAGTACAGTTAAGTGTCCTGAACAGCCCATTCTTCTCAATGTTATCCACAGTTTGTTATGATCCACACAATAAAATACTTTGGCATAGTCAATAAAACACAAGTAAAGATCTTTCCAGTATTCTTTGCTTTGAACCAAGATCCATCGGACATCAGCAATGATATCCCTGGTTCCATATCCTCTTCTGAATCTAGCTTGCATTTCTGGAAGTTCTCTGTCAATATACTGCTGCAACCATTTCTTAATTATCTTCAGTAAGATATACTCTAATGTGATATTAATGATATTGTTCAATGTTTTCCACATTGTGTGGGATCACCTTTCTTTGGAATGGGTACAAATACGGATCTCTTCCAGTCAGTTGGCCAAGTAGCTGTCTTCCAAATCTGTTGGTATAACCGAGTGAGTGCCTCCAGTGGGGCATCCGTTTGCTGAAACATCTCAGTGGGTATTCCATCAACTCCTGGAGGCATGTTCTTCCCCAATTCCCTCAGTGCAGCTTCGACTTCCTCCTTCAATACCATTGGTTCTTGAACATATATGCCATCTCCTGAAATGAATGAAGATTGACCAGTTCTTTTTGGTACAGTGACTCTGTGTGTTCCTTCCATCTTCTTTCGATGTTTCCTGCATCATTCAATATTTTGCTCATAGAATATTTCAATATTGCAACTCGAGGCTTAATTTTTTTCCTCAGTTCTTTCAGCTTGAGAAATGCTGAGCATGTTCTTCCCTTTTGGTTTTCTGACTCCAGGTCTTTGC
>NW_006921951.1:2785728-2800226 GCF_000298275.1 Orycteropus afer afer
TCCAATTATTAATGGATGTTTACAGCTGTTTCTCCTCAATTTGAGTTGTGCCACATCAGCACATGGAGGTCCTGAAAGACTTACTTTATCCATATTATTAAGGTTGGTTCTACTCTGATGATGCAGCTCTTTCCCAGTCCTATTTTGAGTGCCTTTCGACCCAGGGGTTCATCTTCTTGCACTGCGTCAGACAATGTTTCCAAGCTATTCATAAAGTTGCCCAGCAATGTATCAGTGTTTCTCTGCTATTCATAAGGTTTTCCCTCGCCAATTTTTGAGAAGTGGAGGGCCTTCTCCTTCTTCCTAGTTTGTCTTAGTCTGTAAACTGCCTTGAACCCTGTGCAGCATGTGCAACTCTGCTCATGTCTGAAATACCAGTGGCATAGCCTCAAACCTAACAACAACAACAGACAAGCCCCACAGGATGACAAACTGACGGACAAGTTTGTCTCCCTTAGCTGTTGGAAACTTCTGTGCCCTCCCCTTACCTAACCCCAATTTGGAACCTGCCACTTTGGGGGCCCTGGCTGTTCCCTCCCTTTCATGGCTCTAGGGGACTTGCAGCCTAGCCTTGCCTCTCACACCTTCACCTGTATATCCTGTTGCTACTGAGATGCCTAGCCTTTCCTGCTACTTCCCTTTCCTGGCTCTAGGGGGCTTGGGGCCTAGCCTTGCCTCCTGCTCCTTTACCTGGATACCCTGCCGCTCCTGAGGTCCTGGGCCTCAGGAAGGTAAAATACCTAGGAACAAATCTAACCAGGCCATAAAAGACTTACAAAAGGGAACACTACAAAATACTACTGCCAGAAACTAAAAGAGACCTACATAAATGAAAAGGTTTTCATATTCGTGTGTTGGAAGACTTAGCATTGTGAAAATATCAATATTACCCAAAACAATCTACAGATATAATGGAATGCTGATCCAAATCCCAACAACATTCTTTAATTAAATGAAAAAAAAAACAAACAAACTAATCTCAACTTTATATGGAAAGGAAAGAGGCCCCAAATAGTTAAAGTAATATTGAAGATGAAGAACTAAGAAGGATGCCTCACACTTTCTCATCTCAGAACTTACTATACAGCTACAGTAATTAACCTAGTATTGGTACAACAACAGACATATTGACCAACAGAACAGAATTGAGAACACTAAAGCAAATTTACCCATTGATGGACAGCTGATCTTCCACAAAGTGTCAAAGTTCATTCAGTGGGAGAAAAGACTGTCTCTTTAATAAATGGTGCTGACAAAACTAGATAACCATTTGCAGAAAAATGAAACAGGATCCATACCTTACACCATACACAAAAACTAACTCAAAATGGGTCAGAGATCTACATGCTAAAGCTAAAATTACAAAGATTCTGGAAGATAATACAGGGATAAAACTAGGAATCATAATTTTGGCATAAATACACTATCAAACACAACTAAAAGAACACAACTAAAAGTGCATGACTAACAGAAGATAAACTAGATAACTAGGTCTCTTAAAATTTAAATACTTATGCTTATTTGAAGACTTTAAAAGAGTAAAAAGAGAACATAAAGACTGGGAAAAAATTTTGGCAATGACTTATCTAACAAGGGACTAATTTCTAAAATTTATAGAAAATGTATAGAAATTTATAGAAAACTTCAGTGCCTCAATGACAAAAAGACACACAATCCAATTTAAAAAATGAGAAAGGACATGAACAGACACTTCACCAAAGAAGACATTTGTTGTTATGTGCCGTCAAATCAGATCTGACTCATAGCGACCCCTCCTTGGGTTTTTCAGAGGGAGTATTGCTATGTGATACCTGCAGACCCTCTACTTTACCAAGTTTGATATCCTTCTCCAAGTACTGGTCCCTTCTGATAACATGACCAAAGTACAAGAGATGAAATCTGGCCTTTTTCACTTCTAAGGAACATTCTGGTTGTACTACTTCCAAGGCAGAATTTTTTGTTTCTGGCAGTTCACGGTACTTTCAGTATTCTTCTCCAGCAACACAATGGAAATGCATCAATTATTCTATGGTCTTCTTTATTCATTGTCCATCTCTCACATGCATATAAGGCTATCAAAATACTATGGCTTGGGTCAAGTGCACCTTAATCTTCAAAGTGACATCTTTCCTTTTTAACACTTTAAAGAGGTCTTTTGCAGAAGATTTGCCCAGTGCAATATGTTATTTGATTTTTTGACTGCTGCTTCCATGGACATTGATTGTGGATCCAAGTAAAATGAAATCCTTGACAACTTTGATCTTCTCTCCATTTATCATTATGTTGCTTATTGGTCCACTTGTAAGGATTTTTGTTTTCTTTATATGTAATCCATATTGAAGAATGTAGTCTTGATGTTCATCAATAAGTGCTTCAAGTCATCTTCACTTTCAGCAATCACCGTTGTGTCATCTGTGCTAATAAGTCTTCCTCCAATCCTGATGCTACGTTCTTCTTCATATACTCCAGCTTTTTGGATTATTTGCTCAGCATACTGACTGAATAAGTATAGTGAAAGGGAACAACACTGACCCAAACCTTTCCTCATTTTAAACCAAACAGTATCCCTTGTTCTATTGGAATGACTGCCTGTTGGTCTATGTATAGGTTCCTTGTGAGCACAATTAACAGTTCTGAGATTCCCATTCTTTACAATGTTACCCATAATTTGTTAAGATCCACATAGTCAAATGCCTTTGCATAGTCAATAAAACACAGGTAAACATCTTTCTGGTATTCTTTGCTTTCAGCCAAGATCCATCTGACATCACCAATGATATCCTTCACTCCATGCCCTCTTCCAAATCCAGCCTGAATTTCTGGCAACTCCCTATTGATGTACTGCTGCAACCATTTTTGAAAAATTCAGCAAAATTTTACTTGTGAGTGATATTAATGATATTGGCAATTATCTGCATTCTGTTGGATCACCTTTCTTTGGAATGGGCACAAATGTGGATCTCTTCCAGTCAATTGGCCAGGTGGCTGTCTACCAAATTTCTTGGCATAAATGAGTGAGCACCTTTAGCATTGCATCTGTTTGTTGAAACATCTCAATAGGTATTTCAATTCCTAGAGCATTTTTTTTTTTTTTTTTGCCAAAGCCTTCGGTGAAGCTTGGACTTCTTAATCTCAATATACTACCCCTTCAAATAGTTGAACATTAACCAATTCTTTTTGGTACAATGATTCTGGGTATTCCTTCCATCTTCTTTTGATTCTTCATATATCATTCAATGTTTTGGCCACGGAATCCTTCATTATTGCAAGTTGAGTCTTGAATTTTTTCTTCAATTTTTTCAGTATGAGAAATCCAAGTGTGTTCTTCCTTTTTTGCTTTCTAACTCAGGTCTTTGCACATTTCATTGTAATTCGATCTCTATCTCAGCAAACAGTACAAGAACCTAGATTGTATGAAGAACACAACATTAGGTTTGGAGGAAGCGTCATTACCAATTTGCCATATGCAGATGACATCACCTTGCTTGCTTAAAGTGAAGATTTGAGACACTTCATGCTAACGATCAAAGTCTACAGCCTTCAGTGGATTACACCTTAACCTAAAAAAAAAAAAAAAAAAGTCCTTACAACTGGACCAATAAGCAACATCATGATAAATGGAAAAAAAAGACTGAAGTTGTCAAGGATTAGGGATCCACAAGCAACATCCATGGAAACAGTACTCAAGAAATCAAATGACATGTTGCATTGAACAAATCTGCTGCTAAAGACCTCTTTAAAATGTTCAAGAGCAAACATGTCACTTTGAAGACTACTTTCAATAGCCTCATATGCTTATGAAAGCTGAACAAAGAACAAGGAAAACCAAAGAAGAACTGATGCATATGAATAGTGGTGCTGGCAAAGAATATTGAAAATACTATGGATTTGTTTGAAGAGCAAACAAATCTCCCTTGGAAGAAGTATAAGCCAGGATTTTCCTTAGAAGCAAAAATGGCTAGAATTTGTCTCTCATACTTCGGTGATGTTGTCAGAATGGACCAGTCCCTGCAAAAGGAAATAATGTTGGGTAATATAGAGGGTCGGGAGCTCTGGTAGCATAGTGGCTAAGGCACTTGACTGCTAACCAGAAGGCTGGCGGTTCAAACCCACCAGCCACTCCTCGGAAGGAAGGTTGGGCAATCCTACTTCCGTAGTGATACTGCCTCGGAAACCCAAGGAGGGGTCGCTATGAGTCAGGGCTGACTCGACGGCACATAACAACAACAACAACAACAACAATATAGAGGGTCAGTGGAAAAGACTTTCAGTGAGATGGATTAACACAGTGTCTGAGACGGTGAGTTTGAGCACGGCAACAATTGTGAGGATGGCACAGGACTGGGTAGTGTTTCATTCTGTTGTACATAAGGTCACTATGAGTTGAAATTGAATCGATGGTACCTAATAAAAACAGTTCAGGATAAACTGTTTCTAGATGAAGACATTTGTTTATGGAGTATACCACCAGACTCCAAGCTCCATTACCATGAAAAAGAATGAAAGAGAGAGTACATGGTATATGTGGCAGGGGGAAAGGATAGGGCAGAGATGGAGACACAGGGAGAGGGAGAGAGGGAGGAAGAGAGAGAAGCAGGGAGGGAGGAGGAGAGAGAAAGGAAAGGGAGAGGGAGAGAGAGAGAAAAGAAATGAGAAAAACAATCCAAAACAAATTTCTTTCTTTTTAAGAAGAAAGAAAAAAATTACATTTCTGGCATAAGAAACAGTTCAGAATCAATGGCTAAGATTCTAACTTGAAGATGTTTGAGACTGTTTTCTTCATGCCTAAGCCACTGGGTGAATTTAGTTGGTGGGACAGATTATTACAGCTTTGCTCCTGGGACGCACTGCTTTAACAATAACCTCTTCTTGAAAGCTTCACTCACTTTAGCTTCATTATAGAGGCTGACTGATAACATGTGCCAATCCCACATATCTGTCTCAGTGGGTAAATAAATCACAAGAAACATTTCAGCTTAAAGGGTAGAAATTCAAGGCCAGCATCAATTCCTACAACCATCACCACATCATAGGAATCCCATAATTGCTACTCAGTATAATAAGCACTGCCACCTATATATGGAGACGGCTCTATTGCCATGGTGGCCAGGGCATGAGTGGGAGGAAAGAGAGAAAAGAGGTTTCTCTCTTTCTTTTAGACTTGTGTGTTTGCAGGTTTCTACTTTGTGCGAAGGTGGCTGCTTGAGTGCCATGAGGGCCAACATAACATATAAGGCACATTTAAGCGGTATGTCTCAAATACTGTACAGTTTCAACAACCAAGGTGTTTTCATTTGATACGAAATGGTTTAAAACCTGAAGTTGTTTCATACATCACCATTGATTTGGTTATGCTGTTATCTAGTGTCTTCTAAAACATAAAAAGGATTTTTATCCACAGAATCCCCTCCAAAACCAGGATTCTCAATCACAATCAGTTTTTAAAAGAAGTTCTCACTAAACCTTGGTAAGAAAGCAAAAAAGAAAGAGAAGTTACAAATTGAGACCACAGGGAATGGTTGAATTAGCTCTTATTAAAGAGTGAGTTGGCGGCCAGGCATCAGTCTTGACTTTGTTTTTGCCGTTAGGGATTTTATTGAATGTGCTTTTGTGATATAATTTATAAGGAAATTGGTTTTACTCAAAAGGACATTTTTGCTTTGTGTCTTGTAGCACCCTTGAGTTCCTAAAAAAAGGAGAAGGTAATTCCATTAAGCTTTCAATTTTCACCAGCAAAAGAAATGAACTAGATGTGATTGGAAAGATAAGGTGTTGGCCTTCATTTGAACTGACCTTGCTCCAGGGGTCGAGGAATAAGAATCAAGGCCTTTGTTCCGGAAGCATCATTTCATGTTCTAATTAGAGGGTTAGAATTTCATTTTTTTCTTCCATAAACCCCAAACTTCAATCTGCTGAAAAATGTTCATAATTAAGTTCACAGTAGGCAGATCATCTGATCATCAGCCTAGCAGCTTTGGGAGTTATGTGGTCATACAGGTGACATTTAGCAGATTAAAGAAGGGTAAATGTTAAAATTGAGACATACATAGAAAGGACAAGACCTGAGGTTTGAGGAAACAACAAATCTTCATTTGCATAGAAGTCCACAGTCCACTTAACCAAACCAAAAATCTTCAGTAGAAACCCCCAATTGACTTCATCTTTTTCTTTGCAGGTGGGGGTTGGGGGAGGAAACAGGCTATTCTAAATTAAAGAAATAATTTCTACTTCTCGAAGTTAAGATGTTTTCCTATATCTGGGAGGGTGTCTATTATAGTTATCAAGTTCTGTGATCCTTAAGTTTGAAGTTGGTGTCTCCTAAAAATGAAGCTGGCAATAAAAGTATAGCAATGCCATGGTTTTGTTTTGTGTGTTTTCCCCATTTTTTGGTGATCATTTCAAAGGAGATTTTTAGTCTCTAGAACTGTAAATTGCTATTTACAATTACGGTAGCCACTAGCCATATGTGGCTGTTTGTGCATAAATTTAATTAAAATGAAATTAAAATTAAAATTCAGTTCCTCAGTCACAGTAGCCACATTTCAAGGATTCAATCGTCACATGTGTCTAGTAGCTACCATATTGGGCAGTCCAGATAGAAAGCATTTACATCATTTTCCACAGCAGAAGTTCTATTGAATGGCATTGTTCTAGAATATAAGTATTTAATGACGTTTATTTCTCCCTCATGCTTGAATTTCTATATTTAGAATGCTCCCAAATTTATGTTGCTGTTAGGAGCTGTCAAGTCAGTTCTGACTCATAATGATGGTACGTACAATGGAACAAACACTATCTGGCCCTGTGCCATCTTCACAATCATTGATATATTTGAGCCCATTGTTGCAGCCATTGTGTCAATCCATCTCAATGAGGGCCTTCCTCTTTTATCATTGACTCTCTACTTTACCAACTACGACATCCTTCTCCAGGGACTAGTCCCTCCTGATAACATATCCAAAGTATGTGAGATGAAATCTCACCATCTTCACCTCTGAATAGCATTCTGACTGTACTTCTTCCAAGACAGATTTGTTCTTTGTTCTGGCAGTCCATGGTATATTCAATATTCTTCACCAACACCACAATTCAAATGCATCAGTTCTTCTTAGGTAGTCCTTATTTATCACCTAGCTTTCACATGCATACGAGGTGATTGAAAATACCATGGCTTGGGTCAGGCACACCTTAGTCCTCAAAGTGGCATCTTTGCTTTTTAACTCTTTAAGGAGGTCTTTTGCAGCATATTTGTGCAATGCAATACATTGCTTGATTTTCCTCTTATGCTTACGTTTGTAGATTCAGAATGCCAAAAAATTTATAAAACAATTCAAATGTCATTTTAAAACTGCCATTGGACTATGTTAGCTATCAATTGGATCATGCAATTCAATGACCATCTGGCTGAAGAATGATCTCCTTCAATAGCAGATCTATCAGAGACTCCACCTTCAAAAATAATTGAATTACTCAAAAGGAAATCTTAAAAATCTGCAGAAAATGCTGAAGAAAACCTGTAGCCAAAGTGGCAGCAAGGACATTCATTAGGAATTCACATCTTGCTCAAATACTTACATTCTGCTGTGTGGAAGGTCTTATTTTTTCCTACTTGTCCTCTTGTAGCTCTATTGAAGGAGTATAGCGTTAAATCTAAAGGCCATTTTAATCTGTGTGAATCAACAGGAGAGGATGAGGTCTATGAGGCCAAATTTGTCAAGTGGATAACCCTTGTCTTGCTCTATTGTCTTCAATCACCTGGTGATGAGCTACAAGTTGAATATCCGAGTATTTCCAAGAGGAGATTAGCTATTACATTTGACTAGAACTGCTAACAACTCCTCTGGCAATTTCCATATGAGGAGACACCGGAGTAATTCCATCTGCAGAAATCCTGCCTTGTTTCAGATTTGTCCCAAGCAAGATTACAGTCTGGATGGCTAAGCCATTAGACTCACCTTTGGCTGATATTTTCTTTAATTTTGCACCATGAAAGGAATCTTCTAGGGGATCTGCATCTTGGGATTACATGCAGAAGTCCCAGCAGGGCCTTATTATGAATCTGGACATGTATACATCTTATTTTGTAGTCTTTTTCATGGGATCCATTGTAGAATAGAACAATTCAGGTAGTTCTCAATTTTCCAGAGTAACAATGGAGGAGTAAAAGTCAATCCTTTGTGGAAAATCAACCTCAGGGTTATCTTCTAAAAGATAATGTGCTGTATATATTCATAAAAGGAGCAGAAATGTGGGATGGCTCACCTAAATGGCATAATTTGCTTGGTCTGCTTTTGAACTCAGTAGTAATATGATTGAACATTCTCCCCAAAGTGGGAATCCCTTGCCTTCTAACATAATTGCAAAGACCTCATATTTCCAAAAATTATTTTTCATACTTTTTATTTTGGTGAAAGTACACACAGCCAAAGAGTGTACTCTGATCAGTTTCTGCATCTACAATTCAGTGATATTTGTTACAGGAGCTCTGGTGGCATAGTGCCTAAGGCATTTGACTGCTAACCAGAAGGCTGTTGGTTCAAACCCACTAGCCATTTCTTGCAAGGGAGGTTGGGCAATCTACTTCCACAGTGATACCGCCTGAGAAACCTAAGGAGGGGTTGCCATGAGTTGAAATGGACACGATGGCAGTGAGTTTGGTTTTTTTGGTTTCATATTTGTGACATTCTTCAAGTTGTGCTACCTTTCTTGCTATCCTTTTCCTCATCATTCCATCACTATTATCTTAAATTCACTGCTCTCTAAGCTTCCCATCTAGCCTTCTGACTTGCCATTTTCAATACTCTAAGCAGATGTACTTTCCTAATTAAAATAAGCTATTTGTTGTTGTTGTTGTTCAAAGAAGATGCCAGGGGACAGTTTTGGCTTAAGGTTTAAAGTTTAAAGACCATGTAAGGGCAATTGTTCCAGGGGCTCATCCAGTCTCAATGGCTCCAGAAACTAAAAATTATTTTTTAACGTTTGTCCCCTCCTGTTCTTACTCCCTTTCTTCCAAATACATGGCTTCCACAGAAAGCCAGAAGACTTTAAATATTTGTATCTTTTTCAAATGAGAGACTTACTTTCATCAAGTAATTTCATCTTGGGTCCTATCATCAATGGTGCAGGGAACTACCATTTGTTTCTTGTACAGGTAGTCCCTGACTTACCACATATTCAAGTTACAATGAACCACACTTACAATCATCTATCGTTCTTTTTTTTTATATTTTATTGCTAGTTATATGTACCGCATACAACACATTGCAGCACATAATTATGATGTCATCATTCTCATGCCAACCCAGAAAGACAAAAATAATGAAAACTTTAAAAAAAAAAGTAGGTATTCAACTAAAGACAGAACCAACTTATGAAAGAGTCATTGGGAGGGAACCCCATTGTAAGCTGGGGACTACTTGTATATCCTTCCAGAGATACTGTATTTATTTATTCATATACAATCTTATAGGTGTATTTTATATAGTTTTCCCTACTTTTTACTAAATGGTAGCATACACTTTTTATGTTTAACTATGTATCTCAGGAAATCCCTGGATGGCACAAATACTGCACTCAGCTGCTAACAAAAATTTGGCAATTCAAGTCCACTCAGATGCTGCTTAGAAGACAGACCTGGTGATTTACTTCTAAAAAATCAGTCACGACTTCTGGTAAAATGGCGGAATAGGCAGATAAGCTACACAGACTCTCTTTAACAAAGAGAAACCAATTGACAGAGATACAGAAGATAATCCTGGAGCCCTGAGCTTGGAAAGAAAGTGTGTAGAAGTGAATTAGGCACCAACTAGTGGAAAAACGTGAATGAAAAGAGTGAGTACAGAGATGGCTAGAGCTGCAGACTGTCAGCTATTCTGACGGGACCAACAGCCTGAATGTATCCAAGTGGTGCTGTTACCTGAGAACTGACCTAAAGATCAGCCCTGGTCACCACGAGCTGCAGGGATAACTGCGCTGGTGGCCTATGACTAGGAAGGGAAACTGCAAGGAGGGAGACAACCTGAGCTGTGGACTTTTGGGTGTCTGGAGAGCACAGCCACTTTGATTGTTTACAAGTGGTGCCCATTTGGGATATTTAAAGTGACTGAGGGCACAGCCATTTTGAATGTTTACAAGCAGTAGCCATTTTGGTTATTTAAAGTGATCCAGGGTGCAGTCTTTTTCAATGTTTACAAGTGGTGGCCATTTTGGATTTTAAAGTGACAGTATTCTCATTCAGATTCCAGGGACCTAAGAATAGGGTCCATTTGTGAAGGGCAGCAGAGACATACGGGAGGCTGACAATGGGAAAGGAGACAGGCTGTGAATGTATAAGTGCTGCCAACTAGCAAACAGAGGAGCACAGTACCCTGCTTACTTAGATAACATCCAAAGAAAATGAAAATCCTGGTCAAATCAGTCTACTATACAATCACCAATTAAATATAAACACAAAAACATCACAATGTCTTGGAGATGAAAGACCATCACAGTCCACACAAAGAAGCAAGATAAAGCAGGAGAAACAATGGACCAGGATACAGACCCAAAACACATCCTTGATGAAGATGCAGCATTGGAACTCCCTGATAAGGAATTTAGAAGAATTATAGTTAAGTACCTTCAACAAACTGAGAGACAAATCAAGGAAAACACTGACAAAATTAAGGAAAACACAGACAAAACCCTAGAACAATTTCGAAAGACAATACAAGAACAAAATGACAAAATAAATGAAAAATTAGAAATGATACAAAATCTACAGATAGAATTCCAGAAGATTAATACTAAATTTTCAGAAATAGATAACACATTGAACAGGCAAACGAGTAGAACTGAATCAGTGGAAAACAGAATTAGTGAGACTGAAGACAAATACCTGAACACTTCTTTGGAAAGGGATCAATCAGAAAAAAGATCAAAGCAAAATAAAGAAAGCCTAAGGTTCATGACCCTAGCGACTCCTCCTTGGGTTTCCGAGGCAGTACGACTCGACCGCACATAACAACAACAACAAAGGTTCATGACAGATACCATCAAAAGGAATAACCTACGTGTAATCAGAATTCCAGAACAAGAAGAGACAAATAAAACCACAAAGAAAATTGTCAAAGATTTGTTGGAAGAGAATTTTTCTGGTATGATGAAAGAGGAAATATATCCATTCTTGAATATATCCATTCAAGAAGTCCAAGTAACCCCAAACAAGATAGACCTCAAAAGAAAATCACCAAGACAGATCATCGTCAAACTCACCAAAACCAGACAAAGAAAGAATCATAACAGCAGCATGGGAAAAACGAAAGGTTACCTACAAGAGGCAACTAGTAGCTTGGATTTCTCAGCAGAAACCATGTAGGTGAGAAGACAATGGGATGGTAAATATAAAATCCTGAAAGAAAAAAATTTCCAACCAAGAATTATGTACCCAGCAAAACTGTCCCTCAAATATAATGGTGAAATTAAGACATTTCCAAATAAGCAGAAATTAAGGGAATTTGTTAAAACCAGAGCAACCTTACAAGAGATGCTAAATAGAGTCCTTTGGACAGAGAACCAACAACAGCAAACAACAACCGACCATTAACACACATGATGACATAACCCAGAAACCACCACATCTATGACGTATCAAAAGTAAATAAGCCTACAAATTTGTAAACAGGGAACCAGAAACATCAGTTGACAAATGAGGGCAACTACAAACCAAAAAGAGGGAAAAAATTGTGTAGTTACAGAACTAAATGGTAGGGAAGTCAAGACAACTTCAAGATAAAATGGACTGTTCTAAACTTGGAAAGAAAATTATAACTCACAGGACAACCTCAAGAAAAATTATAAACTTTGACATCAAAATAAAAAAGAGGACCAGCACAAATATTTAGCAAATACTAAAACAATAGCAATGAAGGAAATAACATGATTCATAAACAAAATGAGCTCAGCATAGAAAATTACATGGAACAAAGAAATCAGGAACACCACACAAGAAAGCACATAACAAAATGACAGCAACAAATTCATACTTGTTGATAATTACATATCTGACAAGGGAATTATCTCTAAAATTTATAGAAAACTCCAACATCTCAACAACAAAAAGATTTAACAATCCAATTAAAAAATGGGCAGAAAACATGCATAGACATTTCACCAAAGAGGATATTCAGGTGGCCGACAAATACATGAAGAAATGCTCACAATCATTAGCCATCAGAGAGATGCAAATCAAAACGACAATGAGATACCATCTCACCTCAGCACTAATGACAAAGTTCAACAAGACAGAAAATCACAAATGCTGGTGAGAATGTGGAGAGACAGGGACTCTCATACACTGCTGGTAGGACTGTGAAATGATACAACCACTGTGGAAAACAGTATGGCGATTCCTTGACAAGCTGGAATTAGAAATACCATTTGACCCAGTAATCCCATTACTAGGTATATATCCTAAAGAAGTGTGAGCCAGGACATGAACAGATAGATGCATACCCATGTTCATCACAGCATTATTTACAATAACAGAAAGATGGAAACAACCTACTTGCCCATCAACAGAAAAACAGATAATCCAACTATGGTACATATACACAATGGAATACTATGCAACACTAAAGAATAATGTAGAATCTGAAAAACACTGTATAACGTGGAGGACATTATGCTGCATGAAATAAGTCAATTACAGAAGGACAAATGTAGTATCAGTTCATTATTATAAAAAGTCAAGGAAAGGTTGATATATGGAAGGCAACTTTCTTTGCCCAGGGGGGGGAGGGGAAGGAACACTGAAAAAAAAAAAAAAAAAAAAAACGCATTGACCCATGTCACTTTAATTTTGTGTACTTCACTGTACATAAATTATATTTCAATAAAATGTATTAAAAAAAAAAAGTCACAGAAAACCCTGTGGAGCACTCTGACACATACGGGTTTGCCATGAGTTGGAATCAACTCAACAGCAACCAGTTTATATATCTCAGAGATGATTTCATATCCCTTATAAAGAGTGTCCCTATTCTTTTTATAAGGAGCTCTGGTAGCATAGTGCCTAAGGCATAGGACTCCTAACCAGAAGGTTGGCAGTTCAAACCCAACAACCACTCTGGGGAAGGAAAATGGGATAATCTACCTCCGTAGAGATTTCCCACCTCAGAAACACAACAGGGGTCACTATGAGTTGGAATAGACTTAATGGCAGTGAGTTTTAGTTTTATTCTTTTCATGGCTAGTTAGTATTTGATATCAGTTGTCATCTAGTTGATTCTGACTTGAACTGTTTCATGAGGTTTTCAAGGCTGTGATTTTTCAGGAGCAGATTGCCAGACCTGTCGTCTGAGGTGCTTCTGGGTGGGGTCAAATCTCCAAACTAGTAGTTGAGTGTTGAACCATTTGCAACACCAGAGACTCCTACTTAGCACTACGCCACCAGAGCTCCCCTTTTAGCAGCATAGATTTACTATAATTTAACCAGTTCCCTATTGATGGGCATTTAGGTTGTTCCCAATATTTTGTTATATAAATATTATTGCATAGAATATTGTCATTTTGTCCTTGATGAATATGTATATCTAGAAAAGAAATTCTTAGATGATAGGGTAAATACAGCCACAATTTTGTTATTTCTACGTTTTTCTCCCTAAAAGTTATATTATATTCCTGCCAACAAAATATTAAGCGCTCCTCATTTTGCCAGTAGTGTTTCAACTTTTGAATTTTGCAGTTTCTTAGGTGAAAAATATTATTTCACTATTGTTAATGTACATTTCTCACCTATTAGGAATGAGATGGAACATCTTTTAATATGTCTGAATTTCCTTTTGATGAACTGTTGGTATATTTTGGTATCAACCAGGCTGGTTTTAGATGAAAGATTAAACCACAATAGTTTAAACTGAAGGTGTTTATTCTCAAGTAAATGACATTTGAAGATGAGCAGTTCAGGCTGGCAGTAAGGCTTCAAGTTTAACAGGGTCTCAGTCTCTTTCTTTCCTTTTCCTCCCCCTAGCACATGGCTTCCATCTTACAGGTCACTTCATGATTCAAGATATACTTGAGTGTCGCCATCCTGTCTACATTGCAGGCTGGAAGGGTGGCAAGCAGAATGGCCAAAGGGTATGGGCCTCTTTTCTTTTAAGAAGCTTTACCAAAAGCTCCCTTCAACTCTTTAGAATACATCTCATCAAGAACTTAGTAACATGACTGCACCTAACATTAAAAGAGACCGGAAAATGCAGCTGTTCAACTTAGCACATTGCCCAGGTATCAGTTAATAAGGGAGATGAAGAAAATGGATATTGAGAGGCAATTACAATAAATCCTTGGCCATTTTTACTTTTGAGTTTTTGTTCTTATCCTTACTGATTTGTAGAATCTTTTTATATAAAAAAGATATCTCTTTACTACACAAGTTACAAATAATTTTTTTCTGTTACTTTTCTTTAATTATGGTGTTTTTATCATGCAAATATTTTAACTTTTCTATAGTTGAATTTATT
>NW_006921951.1:2800326-2816591 GCF_000298275.1 Orycteropus afer afer
CTCTAATTATTAAGGGTTCATTCTTCTATTTATTGAGTTAGATGTGTTTCTCTTCTGTTACTTTTCTTTAATTATGGTGTTTTTATCATGCAAATATTTTAACTTTTCTATAGTTGAATTTATTGCTTTTTTTTTTTTTTAAAGGGCTTTTGGGTTTTGAGTCATTTTTAGGAGGTCCTTCTCACTCTGTAGTCTCTCATGGTTTCCTCCAGTACTTTTATGCGAATTCAGACCTTGAAATAGTCAGCTCCAAGGTCAAACACCTCTTGGAATCACATTTGTTGTCTAAGTTGAAGTAACAGCAATGGTAGCTGGCTCAATGATTACTAGTAAGATAACTGTATTATCTGGGAGACCAATAGTACCATTAAAATGGTCTGACCCTGTAATAAAAGGCTCAAAGATAAATGTCAATGACAGGACCTTTCAATACAGTCACTTGGAGTCTGGATTACTGCAGAACAGTAAGAATTTGCAATCAGTATTTTTGAAATGGAAGTCTAAACAACAAGTCATAAAGTTATTAATAAGAAAGAAGAGAAGAAAACAACTTTTGTTTGTAAACCAGAGAGAGGGCACTTTAAAACTGTCAATGTTTACACTGGCTGATTACCACTCTAACAGCTCCTTCCAGCCCCTGGTGATAATTACTGCCAAGGCAGAGCAAAGTCCTCTAGCATACCCATTACAGCCTGGAGTTCACAGCCTGGGCATTGGCTAATCTCTTTTGTAAACATTCTCTCATTTATTCTGGTATGTTGGCAAATCCTTTTTTTTTTTTTTTTTGTGGGGGTTGGGGGGGAGGAAGAGTAATTTCAATAGGATGATACCTTGATAAGTACATAGTTTAATTTGTTCAAAATACATTTGGTAAAATTTCACATGGGTTCACAAAATGAGCTTTCCAATGTAGTCTAACATCTATTAAAAGCATTTTCCAAACTTCAATTCTAATGTCAGCTAAAGTTCTAGATTGAAATATTCACCTGAAGGTAGAAAATATTGTCCTATTGTCACAGGATTAGAATAAAAAATGCACAGCAGTTGGAAACATTACCTTCAATTCATTCCTTCTATATTCAATAAGGCCCAGTAAAGATATGTTATGAATATACTGCAAGTGAATGTAACAAAATATTTGAAACCAGAGGTGACAATGATGCCATACATTAAAACAGTACTCTTCAAAACATAAAGGACATTATGTCTCCTTTGATCGATACTCATCTTCATCTAGTGGGAAATACAGGGCAATAATAGGAGGAAAGTAAGTAATAATTGACTTGCCCAGGGTTATGAAGATAGCTTGTGACAGAACTAGGACAAACACTAGAATTCTTGATTTTTTAATTCTGGTAAGCAGTATGATAGAACAAAAGGTAAATTAGGAAAATATTGGAAAAGAAAAGAAAAGGAAAACAAACATGACTTACAAGTTCCTTTTTTAAGTTAAGATTTGTTGGTGTTTCATGGAAGCATTATAAACATGGTGACCCTAAAGATTATGTTCCCAAGCTATGCAGAGACCTGGCTGTTATCCTATGGCTGCATATAGGTCTGGTACTCCTTCTACAGCTAAAATGTAATTTCTAATCATCACCAGGCTTCTTGTTGTTGTTACGTGCCGTTGAGTCGGCCCCAACTCATAGTGACCCCTCCTTGGGTTTCCTAGGCAGTATCACTATGGAAGTAGATTGCCCCATCTTCTTTCCAAGGAGTGGCTGGTGGGTTTGAACCACCAGCCTTCTGGTTGGCAGTCAAGTGCCTGAGGCACTATGCAGCTACTTCTGTAATTCTGAAGGAGAAGGAAGCAGAAATGTTATATAGTACCTTGTGAAGCATGACAAACTTTTTTCAAAAAATGTTAAGATTCTCGGGGAACCAGGCAAATAAAGTTTGTTGGTTGTAAAATACATCATAACCACCAATTGATTCTTGTAGACATCTTCTGTCTGAGAGATATGAAAAAAATGCTATTTACAGAAGTGAATAATATAATGAAATATAAATGAATTCAAAATCCTCAGTTCAATCCTCCAATCTTTAAGCAAAATTTTAAGGAATGACACAAGAGACACATAAAGGTTGAACATCAAATTTTAATCTTGAGTCTTTTATCCAGTCTTCAAATTATTAACATGAAAAGGCATGATAAATTGTAATTTTATCATTACCATATCACCGTGTAACAAGCCCTTGTTACAAAATCTCCACTTACTGTTGCCAAAAAAAAGAAAAAAAAAATCAATAGAAAATCCATACATTATATTATCTAATGATCTATTAACAGATGAAATTTTAACCAACTTTACACCAGAAAACTATTAACAGAGGTACTTCAATCACATAGCTTAAAATATGAAGAAAAGACAGGTAAAAAAATCATCTTAACCTGTAGTAGTCGTTTTACTTTTTTATTTTTATAAAATACACTAATTTACCAAAATAAAGAATATTATGACACATTGGTGTCAACTTACACAGATGAAAGCTGATGCCAGCTTTTCCCTAACTAGAGTTCATTTCACCAAATCTTTATATATTACATGAATATCCAAGTAAAGTATATTTGTTTTTTTTAAAAAATTAAACGCACAGGAATATAATGTACAGCATTTTATAAAACAAAAACAAAAACAAATGGTTTATTGAGGAATGATTTCATTTTCAACCACATAACATATCTTGTTAAGACCATGAAACCTCTTGCTATGGCAAGATGACTTTTCAGTGGCATTTCTATTTCCCAGTTGTAAATCTTAGAATGAAAAAATGAAAAGGTTTTATTTTTTTTTTTTTTCCATGAGAAAACTGTGGTAACGATCTCATTCACTACCAGGCTGTTTTCCCTCCTTTTGTTTTTAGAAGTACCCAGACCCACAGCTGCGTGGCACCCCAATGAAAGCGGCAGAAGAGGCCAATAACATCAAAGAATGAATATAAAAAGACAGGCTCAGCTGGATCCTGCCACAACTGCAAGGTGTGGGCACACTCACTCATGCCAAGCCTCTCTGAGCTGCAACTGTATCGTCACAGGAACAGTGTCTTGCAGAAACTCATCCTTCATGTCTGTCAGCTGGGAGGACATAAAAGACCGTTTTCTCTAATCACTTGTGTAATGGCCAATGGATGCCTCAAACCAGAGAGTAAGCAAGTGCACGCAGAGACCTTGATTTGGGGCAGGGAAGACCATACTGTTTATTTTACACCTCCAGTACTGGTCAATTCTGAGTGCAAACTAACCTCAACAGGAAACTGCAATGAAATATACACACCATGCACAGTCTACATTACTGTGGGAATCCAGTAATACATGCAAGACGGTGGGAAAAGAATCACAATGGATGAATGTAAACTTTTCACAGTGTTTCTTATAGCCTTTGACTTTGACACAAGTGCATCACTTACCACCACTATCTCACAAACGTTTTATTGTGTCTGGGCATGCAGATCACTTGGGGTAAAAATGGGAAATAACATTTCATAGCCATTCTTAGACAAGTGAGCACAACTTCAATTTCCCCTAATTTCCAGCCAATGAATTGAGCGGCTTCTGTTATAAAACTAAATATATTTCTGAATATTTTTATTCAAGGGTTGTGCTTTATTTAGCCATCTTTATCACTTCACTGATTTCATTCTATGAAAATTAAAAACCCACAAAATTCAACTGAGGACTAGGTCTTTTGGGGTGATTCCTGACTAAAGCAGAAAGACAGGAAACCATTTCTCTTCTTACAAGGTTCTGTCTCCCCACCCCAGGTTCTTATTGATACTGATTCAGTTGTATGTTTTGGCTTCCCAAGATATTACATTTCTTAGGGCATGTTAATTATTTAAAGAGGAAAACCAAATTAGAGCATTGGCATTTCTGTCTTAAAGAAGCACACTATAACACTGGGAGTGGGGGTAACGCATTCTATGCAAAAAGAATCTCTTGCTCTCTACAGGAGAGAATCCAGCTTCTCCTTACCTATCATTTCATAAATTAATAATTTCTTAAAATCATAATCCAGAGAATTTATCTATTACAAGAAAAATTCAAGTTTAAAAAAGCAAATAAATTAGTTAAGCCTTGTAAACAATTGTCCATTCTATATATCTTTAAAACAACAACAAAAAAGGTTTCTTTGTATAGTAAATCAGACAGTACAAGGCACACCTTACACATCAGAATCCAGAGTGATGAGACCCATGCATATCTTCTTCTCTGATCTCTGGTACAATTGTGCTGTGGGGCACTGGAGTCATATACCAATCTTTTGCTCATCTCCTGATCACCTGGAAGTCCACAAATGTGCTCTTTCCATGAAACTGATTTGTGCTATTTTGTTGTGTGATATGATTTTACGCCTTCTAGGTGTCAGTCCCCTCAGATGTTTTCCACAAAGCTTCCTGGGAAAAGGCCAGTTTTCCCGTTACGTTGTAATGTACCTTTGAACCAGCCATCCTCTCGCTTTTTATGAACAAACACAATATCTCCTTCTTTAAGTTCAAGTTCTGCCTCACTCTGAGGAGGATACGAAACCACCACCCTGTGCCTACAAAAGAGAAAAATATTTTAAGTAAGGTTATTAAAGTAGTGATAAAAGTGGTATACCATTAACATTATCATTTGCACAAGCCTTAAACATAAACCCAATACGAAGTAGCATAAAATTATTTAGAATGTTTGTAAAATAACTCAAAATACATTTACCCTCTGTTTAGTAAAGACTTGGTATTAACAAAGACAGAGTCTAGAGATGGGTAACAGTCCACTATTGCGGATCCAGGCTGGTTTGTTTGAATGACCTTTATAGGAAGAGTCATTCTTGCCCTCTCCCAGTGTTTTTACCTTGTCATACAGAAGGAAAGTTTTGTTCCATTTCCCAGAAGGGGTACTGTCTCTATCACCTGCCTCTCTAAGACGACAAGAGTGAATTTATTTAATTGGTGAGATTGGGAGAAATAGCCAAGCAGGCAGCTTCAGGTTTCTCTGAACTGCCTGCCTCCAAGCTGAGCAGGCTCTGCTCTGCGGCCACTTCCACACTGCAAGTACAGAGGGGTCTGGGGTCAGGCCCACCTTCTAGGGTGGGCCTAGAAATCCATCTCTCTGGGGCCTCCACATTAGGATTTGATGTGGAGGAGGCAGCAATTCTGAAAAAGTTCACCTGCCCTACACAGCCAAAGTCTCACTCAGGAAGGTTATCCCAAGGTCTAGGGAAGGAGAGTACGGTGGACACAATTCTATCCAACATGTAATGAAGATGACATTCTGACCTTCACTCGTCCATCACGTGTGTCTATTTCTCCATTGGTTCTCAACTCAGATATTAGTGGGGAAAATTGTGATTAATTATCACTTTAGAAGTGCAGAAAGCTTGTTGGTTTAATACCTGTCCCCTTGCCTCCATGCTCCTTAGTGTTCCTAGGCAGAATTATGGGTAGCAGCCATGGAAGCCAGAGGGTGGTGATTTGTTTTATGCTCCACATCCTTTAATCCTTCTCTGTTTTCTCCCTTGTTATCATTCAATATTGCTCCTCTCTTGCTTTTCCCAATCAAAAGGGGAAAAAGAAGTGATAGGAAAAAGATAGTATATGGTAGCCAACCTCCAAGATGGTCCCCTAATGACCTTTGTCTCCTGATATTCACACTCTTATGCAGCCCCTTCCCACAATGCATAGAGATAATCTGTGTAATAAAAAAAAATATGGTGAAAATCATAGTGTGTGACTTCTAGGCTTGGCCATAAAGACATTGTGGGTTCTACTTTACTTTGTCTTGAATCACTTGTTCTGGGGAAAATCAGCTGCAATGATGTAGGGACACTCAAGCATCTCTACTGACAGGACTACATAGTGAGGATCTAAGGATTCTTTACAAAAGCCAGAACTAATTGCCAGCAGTGATATGATGATCCCCCTGGATATGGATCTTCTAGCTTTAGGCAAGCCCTTCAGAAAACTGCAGCTTAAACCAACATCTTGACTGCAACATCAAGATATATCCTGAGCCAGAACTACCCAGATAAGCTGCTTCAAATTCCTGACTCACAGAAATTGTGGGACAATAAATATTTATTGTTACTTTAAATCACTAAGTTTTAGGGATAATTTGTTATGCAGCAATAGAAAACAAATAAATGTGCATATATATCTGTCTCTGATGCTAAATAGTGAGTATTCAGTTTTAGTTTTGTGTGTGTGGGGGGGTAGTAAATATATATGTATCAAAACATTTACCATTTCAGTTATTTTCAGAGGTACAGTTTGTTGTTGTTGTTGTTATGTGCCGTCGAGTCAGCCCTGACTCATAGCGACCCCTTCTTGGGTTTCCGAGGCAGTATCACTACGGAAGTAGGATTGCCCAACCTTTCTTCCGAGGAGTGGCTGGTGGGTTTGAACCGCCAGCCTTCTGGTTAGCAGTCAAGTGCCTTAGCCACTATGCTACCAGAGCTCCTAAGTTTAGTGATACGAATTATGTTCATCATGTTATTCAACATCACCCTTATCCATTCCCAAATTTTTCCTTCCATATTCAGTTTTAAAGGTGATCTTGAGTTTCTACTTTCATTTGGTTTGTAAAGTCAGAAAATGAGTTACAACTTCACAGGATGCACTTGATTGCAGATAAAGAACATTAAGTCTTACAAAATGATAAGTAGGAAAACTATAGAATATTCCA
Organism: Orycteropus afer afer; assembly: GCF_000298275.1. NCBI lineage: Eukaryota > Metazoa > Chordata > Mammalia > Tubulidentata > Orycteropodidae > Orycteropus > Orycteropus afer. The sequence goes on from NW_006921951.1 coordinate 2,806,994, forward strand.
ATACTTCTGATATCCCCTAGAGCTTGGTTCTTTCAGAAAATTGCTAGTTCCACCAATCACCATTCCGTAAAGTCCAGAATCCACTTACATTAACAAGGAGCATAGCAAGAGTCCCAAACTAGCACTCCATGAGCATCTTTGCAAAGGCTGAGTGGCTGCCCAAACAATTTCTACACTTCTTTGGGCACAGGGACCAAATTACCCTCCAAGATCTGAAGCAAAAGCACAGCATGGAGGCTGACTTATTCCCAATAAAGGCTGAGTTAATTCAAACATGAGTATTTATAGACCTCAAGGCTCAGGTTCAATCAGGCATAGAATGAGGGAGGAGGCATGGTATTGTGGGAGAAGCCCTGGTCTGGGGGTCAACGTAGCTTTTAAGGTCATTTAGAGGTCTAACAATCTGGAATGTCTGTGCTACTCAAAACCTGCAGCAATTCTCATTAGACAAATACCTGTGGCTCTGCCAAATAACAGGAACACAGGGCTTTGGCCTCTATGGGAAAGATCAAAAGGCAGCAATAAGTCAGAGACAGAGAAAAGGAGAGAATCCTGCCAGCTGCCTTCATTTTTCCAGAGTTACAAGTCTAGTCAAGAAGTTTCTACAATTAGAACTGCCTTTCCTCAGTTAACTAAAATTAGGTCAATGGATATTTGTTGTTGTTGTTGTTGTTGTTATTTGCCATCGAGTCAGCCCTGACTCATAGCGACCCCTCCTTGGGTTTCCGAGGCAGTATCACTACGGAAATAGGATTGCCCAACCTTCCTTCCGAGGAGTGGCTGGGGGGTTTGAACCGCCAGCCTTCTGGTTAGCAGTCAAGTGCCTTAGGCACTATGCTACCAGAGCTCCTAATGGATATTTAGCTTACCAAAATAAACCAAACCCACTGCTGACGAATTGATTCTGATTCATAGTGACTCAATAGGACAGAGTAGAACTGCCCCATACAGTTGAAAATTTAGCTTAAACCCACTGCCATTAAGTTGATCCTGACTCATAGAGGCCCTATAAGACAGAGAGAACTGTCCCATAGGGTCTCCAGCGCTGTAAATCTTTACATAAGCAAACTGCCTCATCTGTCTTCCATGAACAGAGGAGGCAGCTTGTGGGTTTCAACCACTGACCTTTTGGTTCATAGCCAAGTGCTTTAATCACTGCACTACCAGAGCTTTTGAACATTTAGCTTAGTGCCAACATATTCTAGCTAAATCATTGTATATGTCAGTACAGTATCAGCCATTTCTGATTTTCAAGACACAAAATAAAACAGAATTAGAGATTTATAGATATTTAATGAGTAGAACAGAGGTCTAAAGAACAATTTCTAACCCAACATAAAATATTAAATCAAGGAATAAAAAAATTAAATAACAAAAATATTTCTACTAAGATGGTGGGATTATCAGTAATCTTTTTTCTTCTTTATAATTTTTTTTTTATATTTTCCAAATTCTTTAAAATGAATCTAGTTCTTTAAAATCAGAAAAATAGTAATCTATACCCAGATCAAAACATTATTTGATTTCTTTAAATAATAAAAGATTTTTCAATGACATTATTTAAGTGTTATATGTTCAATGATGGAAATTCAGAAGACAGGAAAAGCACAAAAGGAAAATTCAAACTTCCCATAATCCCATCATTGTTAACATTTTGCATGCACTATGCTAGTAATTTTTCTTTCTGCAGATATATTCTTATTTAGCAGCATTCTAATGTAAATACTGTTTCATAGCATACTTTTCCAACAGAAGAACACATTGTGAACACTGTTCTGGTTACCTAGTGCCGCTCTGACAAGAAATATACCACAAATGGGATGGCCTTAACAAACAGGAGTTTATTCTTACAATTTAGAGGTTTTAAGTCCAAGGTCAAAGTGCCAGGCTCTAGGGGATGGGTGAAAGCCCCTCAACCTCAGGGTCCAGCTCTGCCTCCTGTTCCTGGCACACTGGAACTTGAGGCGTTTCTTCACTCAGACAGTTGCTGGCTGCTGAGGCTGAGAAGCCCCAAGGTGGACAAGTAAAAAGGCACAGTCCTGATATCACCAAACCACATGGCAGGCCATTAACTTAAGCCCACTGTAAGTCCCAAGGTCGGCAGAGCATAGCAGGCTGCTGAGCAACGGCATGGCTACACGCAGGGTCCAAGCTGTGCCGTAGGCTAGAGACCATTCCCAAGGCTTCTCCTTATATATAGGAAGCAGACCACAATTCAAAGACAGCTACTCAGCTGCTTGTGGTAGATCCCACCATGGAGTTTATTGCCAGTCTTATCAAGGGGATTGACTACCACCAGCTGCCCAGTTATTCAACCAGGCCCAGCCAAGCTGACATACAAACATAACTACCACAAACATCTTCCAAATTTTGATGGTTTTTAGATAATATTTTTAAAATAAAGCTGTTCAATATTAAGAAAAGTCAAATCCTTCACCAAAACTACAATTTATACATACTTTCTTCATATACTCTAAACAGAGCTTATATAAAATTTCTGTCAATTATTACATATGATCCAATGTTCACTGATTAGGAAAAATGAATTTGGAGAGGATTTGGGAAAGTTATCACTGATGTGGGGAAAAGGTTAACCATAGAGATCCAGAGGGCCAGCACTCAAATCAAAGCTTAACTTTGGGCTAGTTAACTCTCTCTGTCTCTGTTTCCCCATCTGTAGAAAAGGATTGTGGTGAGCCTCGACTGAAGTTATGTGATGTTCTTAGCATGATGTTGACACATGGTTAGCTTCTATTCTGACCCCATATGATTTCTGAGCAATGGATAGCTAGAAAAAGAGTTGGCACTTAAGAATATTAATATGTTAGCTCTGTGTAGAATGAATGGGGATAAAATGTTAGCTTATTCAAAATATGAGCTCACATTATGATCACATGGCTTAGACAAGAGCAGAGGGAATGTGGTGCTTAAAGGTGGTGGAGGATGGGAGCAGTTAATGACTGGCCACCTCTGCTCAGGAAACAGACTCAGGCCACAGGCTAAAGAAGAATTTCCTGTTAATGAGACTTGACTAAATTTACAATGAAGTAGTTTGGATTTTGGAATCATTTCTCTGGACATCTTTAAAAGCATGACAAATGATTTCATCCTGGACTAATTTGAAGGAAAGGAATCTGGATGAAAATATTTCTCAGGTTTGTTCCAGTCTATGTCAATATGCTAAAGATCCTTGTAAAAAGGAAAGATATAGTTGCCATTTGGGGCAAGTTAAAATTTGAACAAAGCTTCACAATTCTGGAAAAACAGCATATACATGACTCAAATCACATTCAGGATAGATCTCTCATGAAATGTATTCCCCATAGGTCCTGTGCCTTAAAGGTGAAATGGAACAGAAATAGTTCTTAAAAAACTTGACGTGAATTAGATTAATATTTGCATTTTATAAAATGTACGAAACCACTTCTGTTAATTTTTTTTTTTTTTTTAACTAGCACTACTGCTGGGCTAAGAACATAATCTTCCTGCCAAGTTCCCAGTGGGAGCAAATTTTCATTGCTAAATTATAAACCTCTAAGGGGTGGAAAGAGAAACCATGTGCATAATGGAAACTGTGACAGTCTTGATCTTATGAAGACTACCAGGTGCAGCAGTAACAGACTCGACTTAGAAATCTTTGAGCTCAGGCCCTGGCCTTGAGCCTTGTGAGGTAGTTTGCACATAGATTTCTAGTACAGATTCATTAGACCAAATACTGGACACAACTGGCTGACTAGCTCAGACACTGGAAGACTTAGCCAAGTAGAATGTTTACAGACCTATAAACAGATGTAAGGCACAGCTGCGGAGACCCTTCACATCTGCTACTCCACCCTCTGCCTCTCTCTGATTATACTCATCTTTATATATAAATAGGGCTTTTTGGAGGTTTTGGGCCTTAACAGTCAAAGATTCTCTTCCATGTCCTCCATAAGATCTTCTGATTTGACCTTCGAAATCTGTATCCCATCCACTCCTCTTCTTTGTCATTGCCAACATCCTGACTGACAACCTCACTACCTTCCACCTTGTCAAATAATCTATCTTCTTAGCCTCAAATCTCATCCTGTCTCCAATTCATTTACACCAAACCACCAAACCCAACCCACTGCCATTGAGTTGATTCTAACTCACAGTGTTACTATAGAGTCACTATAAGACAGAGTAGAACTGCTCCACAGGGTTTCCAAGGCTATAAATCTTTATGGAAGCAGACTATCTCATCTTTCTCTCATGGAGTAGCTGGTGGGTTCAAACCACTGGCCTTTTGGTTCTCAGTCTAATGGTTTAATTACGTTCATCACCAGATTTCCTTCATTCTACACAGAAATGAGATATTAATACTCATATGTGGCAACTCTATTTCTAGCTATCCATTGCTCAAAAGTCACTAATGACTTTCCAATGCTTGTGAGTAAGTTAATCTGCAGCCTGGTATGCAAAGCCCTCAGTGATGTGGCCTTAATCTCTCTTTATAGCTAACTCTAATACTATTCCCATGAATATACTAAACACATCTTTAAACCCAGATATGTTCCCCAAATATGGCCTTTACTTGCCCCACTTCATACTTTTGCTCATGTGGTTCCTTGTACCTGGAATTCCCTTTCACTTCATCTAGGCCTATCCATACCCAACAATTCCTCAAAGCCTGGCTCCAATGAGCCTCTGTGAAGTTTTCTTTTAACCCCATAGCTGGAAATAATTTTATGCTTGACTAAATGACCATAAGCTGCTTGAGGGGTGAGATGAAGAAAATTCACTTTCATGACTCACTCTTTTTAGAACTGGAAGCTCTAGTGGCATAGTGCCTAAGGCATTTGACTACTAACCAGAAGGCTGGTGGTTCAAACTTACCAGCCACTCATTGGAAGGAAGACTGGGCAATCTACTTCCATAGAGATACTGCCTCAGAAACCCAAGGATGGGTCGCTATGAGTCAGATCCAACTCAACAGCAGTTGAGTTTGGTTTGGTTTTCTTCTTAGAACTTAACATAGCACATATGATGCTGTTGTTATGTGCCGTCGAGTTGGACCCAATCATAGCGACCCCTCCTTGAGTTTCCGAGGCAGTATCACTACGGAAGTTACAGAAGTAGATTGCTCCATCTTCCTTCTGAAGAGTGGCTGGTGGGTTTGAACCGCCAGCCTTCTGGTTAGCAGTCAAATGCCTTAGGCACTACACTACCAGAGCTCCTATGATAGCACTTAATAAACTTGTCAAATGACAAATAGAAAGGGTCTAATTGTATAGCAAAACTGTTTTTACATCTGACTGGTAGCTTGGTTGTTGGAAAGCACCTCCTGGTCCCTTTGAACAAACATGCCTTGGTGTCAGTGTGGTTTACATACTTGGCCCTATGGGTCTCTCTGTCTCTTGCTGGCTGTGTGAACCTAACTCAGTTTTTAGTAATAGTTAACCAATAACAAGTTGTCACTGAGTTGACTCCAACTCATGGTGACCCCATGTGTATCAGAGTAGAACTGCGCTTCACAGGGTTTTTGACAGGTGATGTTTCAGAGGTAGATCACTAGACTTCTTCCATGGTGCCTTTGAGTGGATTTGAACTTCCAAACTTTTGGTTAGTAGCCAAGAGTGTTAACTGTCTGCACCACCCAGGGACTCCTAGAGATAGTTAACAGGGTGAAATCTAAGAAACAAAGAATCTTACTATGTATGTCCACTGACATCTGATGCCAATTTCCCTTGTGTGGACTATGGTTTTCTGGCTTCCATTTAAATAGGAAGTTGCAATCTTTTTTTAGCAAAAATTCTCTCTCTCATCTTCCTGTCTTCTCTTGTGTTCTCTGTAGTTCACACATTTTCCTTTCTAATCTCCCTTGGTATAGCCCAAACTGGACCTCCAGTGGGTCTAGAAGGCACTCTGCCCATCACCCCAATCTGGCTGGATAACCATTTATTGCTTTCTGCCAGTTGCCACAGCAATCTAATATCCAATTAAGTATTTCACTGGCAAAACCATACTAGCTCGCTTTGTAGCTTGAAGCCCAAGTAAATTATGTCCATTGCTTCACCCAGTGGGTTCATTGTCACTGACTCAAAGAAATTAATCATGCTGGTTAAGCCTGACTGCCTTTGCGTAAATCTATCTCTATCCAATTTGTATGTTTCCAAGTGTTCTAGCTTAATCCCTGATTCAAGGATCATAGGTTCTTTTCCAATTACAAGATGGGTTTATAGGTATGTGGTTATCAGTTTAATTCCTAAATTTAAAAATATACACTGATAGAGAGATGACCTGCTGTGTCCCTGCCAGCCCTTTATCTGTATGCTTTTCTAAAAGACCAAAAAAAAAAAAAAAACCTGCCACACATAACTTTCTTTTGTTTGCCATCTCTTTTGAAGTATGTTATTTCCACTTTTCTCTCTCCTAATTATTTGTTCTCAGTCCCTCTAAAATAGAGCCTAAAATATTTATTCCATTATTTCTGCTGCTATCAATTATACATTTTCTGCCTCCAGGATATAGTGCCGTTTCTTGCTTATTTCCTCCAGTCTCTCTAGCAAATACAAAAGAATCCTTTTGTTCCTCAGAGAATTCTCTCAGCTGACACCAAGACCTGTCAACACACTTCAAGGCTCATCCTTTCTTATTATGAGATTGCTTAAGTCTTTATATCACGTGAATGCTTCTTTCCACTGACAGCACTGGCTGCCTTAGTCACATTCTTTCACTTGAGATTTATGGGACAGGGTCATGGTTTGAGAGGAAATTTCATGCTTGTTCTCATTATAATCTGTAGATGAATCCCACATCATACTGTCCCAATATTATATACAGAAAACAATTTCTGTGGCACCCTATCAGTAAAAGATCTACCAAAACAACCCCAGGCTTCTGGCCAGGGCAAGAATTGCTGATGTTTACATTGTGAATCAAGGGATCATAATAAGTGCTTTCTAAATCATATTGATGTAAGAGTTCATCTTTCCTTCATTTTTAGCATTTGGTTTTCCCACTGTGTTGAAATTTTTGACATATTTTACAAGTAATCCCTAAATGATATGCTTGGTAGCTTTCTATTAACCAAAAAAAAAAAAATTCATTTCCCAGTGGATAATAAAATATTTTCCTACAATATTTGCTTTCACCCATTTTCCCTGTTGTTATTATAATCAGGTAGACCTAAGAATTCAAGTTAAATAAATACTATTATCATCAGTGCATGAAGGCAAAAGGGCTCCTGAAATTTGGTCAGACAAGCTGACTAGTATATTTAATATTCCACTGAGCATATGGATTGTAAAAATATAAACATGGGCAGAAGTTTTCTCCAAAGGCCTCTTTCCCACTTGTAAAAATCAAAATTGTTATATAAGAATACCTGCCAGAGAGTCCTAGCATGCCTGTGCCCACCTGTTCCATTTCTGAATTCTGTTTCTTATCTGATGGTCATCCCTGGCTCCCTGAAACGTCATTATCTATCTGTGTTGGTGATTTCTGCACTGACAGCAGGAGCCCAGTGTTAGAAATGAGCTCCTCGAAGAGGAAGAGGCTGGAATTTAGAAGCCACAGAGACTGAGGACATCTGGCAACTGAAAGGAATGCATAATGGGGGAGGCAGCAGTGCCCAGGCCCTGCCTAGGGAGCATCCGGGCAAAGGGAACCATCACTCAAAGCAGCCGAACAAATACCACAAATGACAGGGAGAGAGAAGAGATATCCTCTAGGCATGAAGGAAAGACTGTGGATCAATGCCTGGGAGAGAAAGCCTGTATGACCAAAAGAAAGTAAACAAGTAACCGGACTAACTCCAGAGACAGAAGGCACTATCCCTGGAAAGCAAAGTAATAATGCCAGAAAAGGATAAATCTCAGAATAAAAGATGAAGTAAATTCAGGACAAAATTTCAAGGCTTTACTAAGAGCACAACAGATGAGAGGGAAGACAGATTGATTTCATTTGTAGGGAAGGAACATTTTTCAGGGTAATGTCTCACTTCAAAACTGGTTTTATGAGGACTAGAGCTACAGAAATTATTTTTCACCTCACTATAAAAATATATAATAAACTAAAAAATCGAGTATATTCTGACTCATAGTGACCCTATAGGACGGATTCAAACTGGTAGAGTTTCCAAGGCTGTAATCTTTGGGAAGCAGGCTGCCATATCTTTCTCCTGCAGAGCAGCTGGTGGGTTTGAACCATAGACCTTTCAATTAGCAGCTGAGTGCTTTAACCACTGTACCACCAGTACACTCTGTTCTTAATGCATGTAAGTGGTTAAAAGTTCATTCTTTCCTATTTTTCATAGTTTTTAGGCAAAGAAGGTACCAAAATAAATGATGTAAACGAAGGTCTCGGCTTTTGGTGGTTACAGAGTTTCATATGGTTCCTTCTGAAATACAGAGGTGAACTGAATCTAAATCACTTTAAAGTATGACACTTTGTAGTAAGATTTCAAATGAGCAACATAGAAAATGCTACCCAAAAAGCAACACCTTCACAAATTAGAAATTTGCTGTATTTCTGAAATGTAGGTAGAGAGGGAATGAAGGTTATAGAGATAATAAAAATAGATGTACTTAAAACTTATGTTCATATATTTATGTATTATGTGAAAAATCTACTATTTTTAGTGTACTTCCTAATGTTTTCCTAGGCAACGTACCAGTATTTCATTTTTAATTTATGTAATCCTAGTAGATATTTGCCTTATTAAGTATATTTTCTTTCCTAACACACTCCTGGAATACCAGTGGCTGTACCAAGAGTACTGCTCCAATTTGAAATTGTTACTCAAGGCCAGAGTCACTAAACAGGACTCCTTGTTCTGAATGCAACCAAATCAAGTCACTGGGTAAGGAGGAGAGATACAGGTCTCTGAGAACTTAGTCACACTCCTCTGGCTGAGGAATAATTTTTGAGTGACTGAAGTTTCATGTGGAAACGATTCTGGAGTGGTTGTCCAGAGAAACTAAAGGAAAGGGAAGCTGGAGGCCTAACTCAACCAACAAACATGGAAGGATGAAGAATAGAATATGTTGTAGCATGTGGTAAAAGAATGCCAGTGCTTGATTGTCATTACAAATTCAATAAAAAACAAACCAAAAAACCCCAAGGATACAGGAAAACACCCTAATACCAGAACAGATATTCCAGCATAAAGCTGTTGTTTCTTTCTTAGTTTTCTTCTGAGACAATGGACTTACCTTTCACAAACAACAGGCCGAGACTCATTCATGACAGGACCCAGGGAAGAACATGGCTGACGCGGAGGGGGCGCAATGGGAATAGCAGAGTCGAGGGAGCTCGTCTTCCGATGAAGGGCCTCTTGGGTCAGTGCTGCTGCTGCAGCTGCCGCCACTGGGCCATCCCCATCAGTGGGGCAGGCGCTGGTTCGGCCGTGGCCACTCCCTAATGACAGCTCAGGGCCCACTGCTCCTTGCAGGGGCAAATCGCCAGAAGCACCCAGCTCCACTTCCAAGGTGGGTGACGCTGGAGGGGATACTCGGGGCTTACGTTTCGTGGAGGCTCCAGAAAGCAGCTTTAACAAACCCTTTTTTTCTTTCTAGCGAGGAAAAAAAAAAAGCATATTACATATATAAATATAAATATATATATATATATATTT
>NW_006921951.1:2816820-2818509 GCF_000298275.1 Orycteropus afer afer
ATATATTATAAAAATATAAATCAGTTGGATTATTACTGCACTGTAATAATCTGTAAAGTTTTACTGTTTCTATTATTATCAGATCTTTTAAAATTATTTTTTTAATATTTGGTTATTCATGATCTAGCTACCAATATTTGTGGGTGCTAACTGGACCGTTTGCTTCTCTCTCATCTCCCATTATGGCCACATGTTTTTGTTTGTTTGGGACATTCCATTTTCATTACTGTCTTCTACTGAGGTACAATAAGGAGATTTAAAAAGGATATAAAACAAAAAACTCATCAAGTTACCACTTCACATTTGGATTTTGCTGAAAGCCGTGGCAGACATTTTAGGGTAAAAGGAAAATTTCAGATTATGGATTCTATTTCCTGAAATCAATATTATTCTATCCTATGTCTAGTATTGTAAGAGCTGACTAAATGTTGAATTAAACCTAAACTTAACAGAACTTCACTTCACACCCACAGACTTAAACTCTATCATTTATAGGTAGTGCCCTGATAAGAGTTAACAGCTAAACCACTTCTCATATGTCACCACCTTTATTCAATTTAACAAGCCAATAATAAAAGAAGTCAAACCATTTCTATTACACAAGTATCTCCCTGATTAGAAAGCCAAAACCACCTCCACAAAATTTTAAGGAAAATGCCAGTATATCCATAAATATTTTTATGTCCCTTTTTGCAAGCAAAGGTCCAAATATGTGTATTCCCAGCAATCTCAATCCACAGAAGCCATCTCTTGAATCTTTGTCTTTTGACACATTCTCTCTTTGCTCTGGTAGGAAAACCAGATCCACAGATAGCTCTACTTCATTTCCAAACCCTGAGCTTTAATAGTTTTTTCTGAGGACCAAACATAGATAACAACCATAATTTTAAATTGTTTTACAGAAATGTCAACTATATCATTAACTCTTCTACATGAAAACATTGGTAGAAGATAAAATACTTCATAGAGAAATAATTCTTTAGAAAATTCTATAGGCAAATTGGAATTATTAAGGCCCATTAACAGGGAAATGGAACGATGTGGGGGCCCACAGAGGAGAAAGAACACTGCGGAATTTTTTTGGGGAATGTGTTAGTTTAAACTTAGTAAAAATTCCTTGGAGAAAAGTCTGAATCCCTGTAACACAGATTCATTGGAGACGGAATAGCTAAAAAAAGGAGGAGACAAAAGTCAACATTTATCAGACAATGAACAGGCATCCCCGGGGAACTGCACCATAGGCTCCATTTACCTAATGCTGTTTATGGTCCATATTATCCTACAAACAAGAGGGGCAGGTAGAAGCAGATCGCCAAACCTTTCTTCCGAGGTGACTCTGGGAGGATGCAAACCACCAACCTTTTAGTTAGTAGCCAAGCACTTGACTGTCTGTGCCACTCAAGGCCTCCTGGGTATGTGGTACGGGGTGTACCTTAAGTCATCTCAGTACATGCTCAGCTCAGGCAACAGATGAGCAGAGCAATCACTTGTACACACACACAGGCTGAAGATCTTTTGGCATTTCTTTTCAAGAAGTGGACTCAACTCACCTTACTGGCTTTTCATCACTCATTCAACTTACCTGAGGGGAAATGCCCCTACAAACTTGGACTACCTGCTTGACTGTAGTGACCATACCTTACACATCCCTGTGTATACTCTCTCTCTCTATACACACACACACACACA
>NW_006921951.1:2818609-2848107 GCF_000298275.1 Orycteropus afer afer
ATATATATATATATATATGAATGTATATATATTGCCTAGGGAAGAGCCCTATATGCACTAAAGTTGAGGCCCAGAAAAGACTAGAAGAGCAGGTAAGTGGGAGGAGAGGAAGATATTTAGCTAGTCCCAGGGCTAAGGAAACAAAAAAGTGGTATTATGGTTTCCCAAATATGGTGGAAATAAAAGACTTCCCTCTACAAAATGACCAATGACATGATCTGACAAAACACCTGCCATAGCCATTGCCACACTTCTTCTCAGGAGCCTGAGGTCTGGAGCGGGTGCAAATGTGCTGGGAAAGAATAATGGCTAACAGTTTATACTTTTATGGTAGCAGCCAGCTGCAACGTTCAGCTATTCCTGCCATGATTTAAGAACGTACAGTCTAATCCCTGAACCCCCACAGATTCACCGAAAGCATCAAGTCCGTTGATAAATTATGATCCCAGCAAGCCACAGCTAAATATATTTCTTAAAAGCTCAGTTCTGGGCCCTCAGAAAAATACCAGCTAACTGGATGGTGCTCAGGGAACAGCCTCTAAAGTGATTAAGAAGAAGGATGACTTGGTTCATCTAAAATGATTAAACACATTAAATACAGCTTGCTTTAATGGCTTCTAAGGGATGTGTTATCATCATCAACCTATGCTGACTCCCACAGAGCACAAGGCAGAGGATTAGGCACCAAGGCAGGAGACAGGGGTGGGGGTGGGAATGCAGTTCACACAGAAAAGATGCTGTCCTTTTCCCAAGGAGTTGTGCTTTTCATTTCATATTCTGATGTTTTCTATGTTATCTGAACAATGTGCCACTTGAGAGAGGTAATTTTGCAAGCGTAGACACTTACCATCTAAGGGCACCTTTGCTTTTTCTAAATTGAACAGCAGAAATGAAAACTACAACTGAATTAACAGACTACTTCTCAGCAAAACAATTTTCAAAATATAATGGTAGCACGTAAAGGGGCACATCTTTCAACATAAACCTTGATAATTCACCTCCTATAGGTTTTTCAAGAAGTTATTTGTAGATGAAACAATATTTTTACAGACATAATTTTAAATATTTTAATGATTTAAAGCAAAATATCATATAAAAAAGAACTATTTGAGTAAGAAAATGGTAACCAGAAAGAGTAATTTTTTCATATAAAAGTACTGCCTGAACATCGATTTAATAACTTTTTTCTAGACATATAACACAGGACAGGCAAAATATGGGAAACTCAAGTTGGAGCTTCTTCTCAAGTCAAAACACATTTTATTGAGCAATTCACAATTAATAACATTCTATGCACTAAGACTTTCTCTTTATTTCTGTCTTTGACTTCAGATGTGTAGAGAAATTGGCAAAAGATAAATAGTCTTCCTGGGTCACAGGTCATCAATAATCTACACCATCTGGTCCCCAATAATCAATCATTCTTAGGTAAAGAACCTGAAAAACATAATTCATGTGATTGTCTAATAATCACTCATTCCTTCAACAAATATGTACTGAATGTCTAATATGACCGCAGCAATGTGCTAGCTCCAGGAGTACAATAGTGAACAAGATAAGAAGAAGTTCACATTCTTTAGCAGAGATACAAATGAGGCTGTAAAATCTGTTCTGGGAAAATTAAAGCAGAGTAAGGACAAAAAGCTGGAAACAAAGAAGTAGCATCAGTAGTTGCAAAATATGGCCTCGATGATAGAAATGATGCCAGAGACAGCATGGTAGCATTCTGCAAAACTAACAATTTATTCATTGTAAATACTTTTTGCAACAATATAAATGGTGACTATACACGGACCTTGCCAGATAGAACACACAGGAATCAAATTGACTACATCTGTGAAAAGAGATGAAGGAGAAGCTCAATATCAGTCAGAATAAGGCCAGGAGCTGACTATGGAACAGACCACCAATTGCTCCTATGCAAGGTCAAGTTGATGCTGAAGCAAATGAAAACAAATCCACAAGAGCCAAAATATGACCTTGATTATATTCCACCCAAATTTAGAGACCATCTAAAGAACAGATTTGATGCACTGAACACCAATGCATGAAGACCAGATGAGTTGTGAGATGACATTAAGAACATCATACATGAAGAAAGAAAAAGATTGTTAAAAAGACAGGAAAGGAAGAGAAGGCCAAAATGTATGTCAGAACCGACTCTGAAACTTGCTCTTGAACAGAAAGTAGCCAAAGTGAATGGAAGAAATAATGAAATCAAAGAGAACAGAACACTTCAAAGGGTGGGTCAAGAAGACAAATTAAAGTATTACAATAAAATGTGCAAAGACCTGGAGTTAGAAAACCGAGGGAATAACATGCTCAGAATTTCTCAACCTGAAAGAAATGAACAAAAAATTCAAGTCTCAAGCTGCAATACTGAAGGATTCAATGGGTAAAATATTGAACTATGCAGGAACCATCACAAGGAGATGGAAGGAATACAGAGAGTCACTATACCAAAAGAAACTGGTTGACGTTCAACCATTTCAGGAGGTAGCACATGATCAAGAGCCGATGGTACTAAAGGAAGAAGTGCAGGATGCACTGAAGGAATTGCCAAAAAACAAGATTCCAGGAATTGATGGAATACCCTTACTTATTCAATCTGTATATTGAACAAATAATCCAAGAAGCTAAACTATATGAAGAAGAATGCAGCATCAGGATTGGAGAAAGACTCATTAAGAACCTGCAATATGCAGATGACACAATTTTGCTTGCTGAAAGTGAAGATGACTTGAAGCACTTACTCATGAAGATCAAAGACTGCAGTCTTAATGAAGATGAACCCTTTTGCATGTTCAGTACTGCATTGTTAGTGATGGAAAACATTGATCTATAGGTGGACAGATGGGTGGACAGGCTGAACAATCAAGTATGTCTAGGCAGGGGGGAGCATGCCCAGGACCATGTATAGGGTTAGCAGACAACGTTTCTAGATGCATATTTGTATGTATAGCACATAAGAATGTCCAGGAATACAGTACAGCTAACAAGGGGCAATGTGGTTGTTATGTTTGTGTGTCAACTTGGCTGGGCCTGGATGAGTGGCTGGGCAGCTGAATGTAGTTATGCCCATAGTGAGACTGGTAATCAACTCCATGGGGGAATCTATTGGGGCAGCTGAGTAGCTGCTTTGGGTATGTGGTCCACTTCCTGTATATAAGAAACAGCTTTGGGAATAGTCTTCAGCTTATGGCACGCTTTGACCCTGCATGTGGCTGTGTCATTGTTCAGCAGCCTGCCATGCTCTGCCAACCTTGGGACTTACAATGGACTTGAGTTAATGGTCTGCTGTGTGTGGTTTGGTAACATCAGGACTGTGTCTTTTTACTTGTCAGCCTTGGGCTTGTTAGCCTCAGCAGCCAGTAGCTGCCTGAGTGAAGAGATGTCTCTAGCTTCAGTGGGCCAGGAGCAAGAGGCAGAGCGGATGCCCAAGGTCAAGGGGCTTTCACACAGCCCCTAGAGCCTGGCACTTTGAACTTGGACTTAAAGCCTCCCAACTATAAGAGAATAAACTCCTGTTTGTTAAAGTCATCCTATTTGTGGTATATTCTTGTCAGAGTAGGACTAGGTAACCAGAATAGGCAAGGTTGTGGTGGGCTTCTTGACTACAGCCAGCTACCTGGAGGGAGTGAGTAGCTGGATCTGTGGGCTCAGGACCTTGGTTACAGCGGACATTAAGCTCAATTGGTATAACATACTACACAAAAACATCGTTCTACATCCTACTTTGGTGAGTTGCAATTGGGATCTTAAAAGCTCGCAAGCAGCCATCTAGATGCAATGATGGGTCTCTCCTCATCCATAGCAAAGAAGAATGAAGAAAACCAAAGACACATGGAAACAATTAGTCCAAGGGAATGAAACAGCATGCAATCCTCAGCCTGCACGACTACGAGACCAGAAGAACTAGATGGTGCTCAGCTACCACTGTCAACCACTCGGAGGAGGATCTATGTAGGAGATCCTGGATAGAGTGGGAGAACAATGTGGAACAAAACTCAAAATCACTTGGAAAAAAAGAAAGAAAGAAAGAAAGAAAAACGATTTGCTGGTCTGATAGAGCCTGGTAAGACCCCTGAGATTATGGTCCCTAGCCACCCTTCAGGTCTGGAATTGAACTCACTCCTATGGCTTCCAGCCAAACAACAGCAGGCAT
Source organism: Orycteropus afer afer (assembly GCF_000298275.1). NCBI lineage: Eukaryota > Metazoa > Chordata > Mammalia > Tubulidentata > Orycteropodidae > Orycteropus > Orycteropus afer. Next base: position 2,822,775 of record NW_006921951.1, read on the forward strand.
CAGGTGGATACACTCCTTGGAGCAATAAATCATGGGAGAACAGAAGGGCAATGTTTGCACACGGACACAATTCAGGGGGCAGGAGTGCATGGGAGGGAAGGATACAGGGAAGAGGTAACAACAGGGAGGAAGTGGCAAGAGAGCTGTTACATTGTGGGAAATTGCAGTCAATGTCATGAGACAAAATGTGTATAAACTGCTGTATGGAAAATGAATTTGCTCTGTAAATTTTCACCCAAATCTCTCTCACACTCACACACACACACACACACACACACACACACACACACAAAGTGCTTGTGGCCTACCAAAGGGATCGCACTACTTGCTAACAGTACAACAACAACAAAAAGACTGCAGTTTTCAGTATGGATTACATCTCAACATAAAGAAAACAAAAATCCTTACAACTGGACCAATAAGGAGCCTCATGATAAACAGAGAAAAGATTTAAGTTATCAGGGACTCCATTTTATCTCGATCCACAACCAACACCCATGACAACAGCAGTTAAGTTGTCAGCCAATTTACTGCACTGGGCAAATCTGCTACAAAAGACCTTTAAGGTGTTGAGGAGAAAAATATCACTTTGAAGACTAAGGTGTGTCTGACCCAAACCATGGTATTTTCAATAGCCTCATATGCATGTGAAAGCTGGACAATGAATAAGGAAGCCCACAGAAAAACTGATCCATCTGAATTATGGTGTTGGCAAAGAACACTGAAAATACACTGTACTGCCAGAAGAATGAACAGATCTGTCCTTGCAGAAGTGCAGCCCAAATACTCCTTGGAAGCAAGAATGGCCAGACTTTGTCTCACCTACTTTGGTCATGTTGTCAGAAGGGACAAACCATTCCCTGGAGAAGGATATCATGCTTGATAAAGTAGAGTGTTGGCAAGAAAGGGGAAGACCCTCAATAAGACTGACTGACACAGTGGCTATGACGATGGGCTCAAGCATAGCAAGGAGTGAGGATGGCACAGGAACAGGCAATGTTTTGTTCTGTTGTACATAAGGTTGCTATGAGTAGGAGCCGACTCAACGACATCTAACAACAACAGGGACAAAGAGAATGACCAAGGTGCCATCTGAGACACTGGGTCAGAAAAGGCTTTCTTTAAGGAAATGCATGGAGGGAGGGAAGAGCCATATGAAAATCAGGAAGAGTGTTCTAGAGAAATGGTTACAAACTGGGCTCCAGAACCTTGATAAATGCTTTTACCCTGATCTCCGTATTTATTCCCCACACCAACTTGTTGAGATAGTATCAATATTATCTCTATTATGTAACCCCCTCTAAGTTTGCCTAGGTTCACATAGCTAGCAGTTAGAAGAAGTGGGATTTGAAACAAGCACCCAAGCCCATGCTGTTCTCTTCAGTGCAACACAAGCAACATCTCTAGAAGGACATTCACTTATGGGAACAAGAGGAGACACTTCTATGCAATGGCTGTAGAGAACAAAGATTGTTCAGGACTGAACTCTGAGTGCCAAATCTGCACTGTCAAGTTGTGGTCTGGAGCCTAGCTGCCCACAAGGGAGGAACAATGACTGTGACTACTCAACAGGGAGGGTGGGCTTTTCCTTAAGAAAATTAAATGGTGAACCACACAGAGTATCTTGTTTCTGATAGCAAAATAAGAACTGGGAGGAAGGAGAGTCATCGTGTGGGGAAAAAAAAAATTCATCTGTAGGGATTTCAGGAAGGAGCCCTGGTGGCAGAATGGTTAAGAGCTTGGCTGCTAATCAAAAGACTGCCATTTTGAACCCACTCAATGTCTCCAGGGGTGAAAGATCTGGTGATATGCTTCCATAAACATTACAGCCAAGAAAACCCTATGGGACAATTCTGTCAGATAGGCTCACTATGAGTCAAGATTGACTCGATGGCATCTAACAACAACAACAACAACAACAACAGGGACTTCAGGATGAGTGTTCAGAATAGGAGAAAATGGGCATTTAAAACTGGATGCTAAAGGGGCAGGGAGGTGGCATCTTTTGACCTCCTCTACACATACGAAGATGATCAAATCACCATCACCTGCCCAAGACTAATTCCTATGAGGCCAGACATACTGCCACTCTCCAGCTCTCTTACTAATGTTGACACCAACCTTCCCCCTCACGGCACCCACCACTTCTTTGCTGGGTTTGATAATTTGCTGCAGCGGCCACACAGAACTCACAGATTATGGGGTTATCAGGGAAGCAACAGACTACAATTCAAGTTTAGGAATGTGCTCAGGATACAGTTCCTTGATCAGAACAGTCTCCCCTCTGCTGTGCCCTTAGACACATCTTTCTGGCCCTTGGCCTCTCGGCCTGGCCTCTGCCTCTGTGGACCAGGTAAGCCTGCCGCTCTGTCCCATGACTTTTGGTTCCACTGTTGCTGTCTCTCAGCCAGGTATCTCTCTTAGCTAGTGTCTCTCTCAGCCAGCAGTGAGATTCCTTCTGGCTGTAGGAGGGCTTATTTTGAGTCGGGCAGAGTGCCAAAACCAACCAATCCCAACATCAGAGTTCTACACACCTGAGAGAGAGCAAACTTTCCCAGAAGATTACTTCATGCTGCTCCAACAGAAATATCCCAGGTGGATGACTTTAACAATCAGGAGTTTAAATTGCATGGTCCCACCCAGTAATCCAGTGGGAGTTACAAAGAGTATGGCTAGAAAAGCCATACCATGTAATTTATTACACTGCAAACAGGGACTTCAGGAAGGAGCCCTAGTAGCGGAATGGTTAAGAGCTTGGCTGCTAACCAAAAGGTTGACATTTTGAACCCACTCAATGGCTCCAAGGGGAGAAAGATCTGGTGATATGCTTCCATAAACATTATAGCCAAGAAAACCTTATAGGACAATTCTACTCTGTCAGATGGGCTCACTATGAGTCAGAATTGACTCAATGGCATTTAATAACAGCAGAGACTTCAGGATGAGTGCTCAGAATAGGAGAAAATGGGCATTTAAAAACTGAATGGGATCCTCTGCTTTAAGAAATCTAAGAATAATAACAAAAGTCCCCATATATTAGCTAACTGAAGAAAACCTGTGGATGGCTCCTCAAGGGAGATAGTTAGTTGGAATTTTGGGATGGGGACTTGTTGCACTGAATGTTGACCTTCTGAGGTCCACTGGTAAGAAAGCTATCTTTGGGTAACATAGTCAGGATATGGTACAAAGTGTGCCAACCAACACTCCCTCATGTGGATTTGCATGGGAATAAATGGGAGTGCCAGGGAAATTCACAAAATATCTCTAGAGGCTCTGTAGCTATGGGTAGCAAATGGAAGCATTTGGGCAGAGAGGGACACAAGAAGTGGTTTCTTTTTTTGAAGTGAGGGTTATGACTTAGAATATGAGAACAGTCAATTACATAATTGGTACTGAAGAAAAAGATAGGGTTTTTTGGATGAAAGCTAATATACCAAAATAACATATAAAACAAAATAACATTTTAGCATATAGGGAGAAAAACATACACATCATAGTATTAATAGTGTATTTTTTTAAAATCTTGAGTCATTCTTATGTTTTTTGTTTACATTTCTGAATTTTCTATAACTTCTAAATAAATATAATTATATTTTATAAAAATAAAACACAATAAAAATATTATATAATCATATATGAAAAAAATATATGAGTATTTCATAAGGATTCAAAACACATGTTTATCTGGAGACTAGATGGTCAAATAATGAAGCCTCTGAATTGAGTATGAAGTTAAAAGATGTCTAGATAAAGTTGTTAAACTGGTAACTATGGAAGATATCAGTGATTGCAAAGAAAGAAGAGTGTAACAGTTATAGAAAGGCCCAGTATTTCAAACAAGAAATAACTGAGATGATATTCTGAAATATACAATAGTGAGTCTCACATGCCTATTTATCAAAGCACAGAGGGCTAATACCAAACTTACCTAGAGATTTTAATACAGGGATGAAACCAGCCTCTGGAAAGGACTTTAAATTAAAATATTGTTCAAAAGGAATAGCCCAGTTGGGAGAGCTGCTGCAACAGTCCTGTGCATGTGTCAAAATGTCATATGCTTCCAAGGCGGAACACCAGGGGCAACAGACATGCAATCACTGGGACATATATGAGGTATAGTTTGGTGAGTTACAGCAAATCAATGTTGCTGATCACAAAACGGGGAGGGAAGACAGAAATAATCAGGGCATTGTCAACTACCTAGGTATTTGCTGCAAGTCTCAGCTCAAGACTAGAATCTCTGATACATTTTCCCTTGACTTGCTGATAATTTCATCTCATAGATAGTTAAGCAAACTGTGAGAGTTGATCTAATTCTAATCAACTGGGGGAAAGTAGAGACCAGACAGGACGTGGAGAGGTCTGGCTGGTAAATCAGAAATATTAAGAACTTGGAAGAAAACACCCAAAGAGAAGTTGACTATAGTCAGATTTGAACTTGAGTGCTTTGAAAGGACTGATCTTAAAAGTTCAAAGAAAATATGTGCATGATCTAAGATTCAGAAGCAAAGAAGTTTCAAGAGGAATGGGAGGGCAATGAAAGTGAAATTCTAACCACACAATTGCAAATTATTCCAGGAGATGAAAATGTGGAGACATCTAAAGGCACTGAAGTAATCCCCCACGGAGCAGCCTAATGGGCTCAAATTTTTAAAGAACATGTAGAAAAAGATCATGAGAAGGGCCCATAACTAAGAACATAACATGGCTGATGACAGTTCGAGAAGGTTAAAGATCAGAATGAGCTTAAACTTGTAAAAATGCTAAAGACAAAAAAGGGTTGTTTTAAAGTTATGTTTGAAACAAGAAGAACAAGAAAGACAGACTTGCTGTTTGGGGTGGATGGGTGGTTAAGAAGAAAGGCAAGAATAATCTTCAGACTAGAAGGGAAGAACAAACTTTGATATTTGCAGATGTGAGGATCTTGAGAGGAAAATGGGTGAAGAGACTGAAATATAGGGCTCAAATGACTACTCTGGACAGGCTCATTTCACCGCAGGATACAGAGAGAATTAACTGTCAAAATGCAATCAAAAGACGGAAATGTTTTGGAATTAGACAGAACTGGTGGTTGCATAGCATTGTGGATGTACTACATGCCACTGAATTGTTCATTTTAAAATGGTTACCTTTATGTTATATAAATTTCACCTCAGTAAGTTGTTTTTTTTAAAAATGCAACCAATAATCTTTGGGAGATCCTAATGAATGCAGGATCAGGGTCCACTCAAGCCAAAGGCGGGCACATGTATTCCCAATGTTCAAAAAGAAGACAGCAATGAACTTTGCAGATTGTCTGGAAAATTCTAAAATAGAGGCTCTAGAGAGAGTGTTAAATGAAAGTTTTATGAGCACTTAGGAAAGAAAATGAGATTCTGAGCAGGAGCTCCTCCAGGAGATGCCTGCTAAGAATAAGTAACAGTGGAAAGGATGGGGTAACTTAGGGGACTATTTGGATGGAGGATGTGGAAGACATTTCAATATGATATCTGACAAGTTCTCCCATGATACCTTGTAGAGGTAGAGAATTGTGGGCCAAATGACCCTTTAGTCATAAGGATTCATGACTGAGTGACTACAGTCATGCAATCACTGAATTTACATCAACCAAGAAAACTCTCTTCAATAGACTTGGCACATTAAAAGAGGTAGTAGATTTAGGAAAGGAAAATTAAAAATCTGTGACAAGTGAAGTAGGTTAAAAAAAAATCAAGTGTGTAGCCTTTAAACAAGAAGATGCAAGGGGTAATCCTACAAATACTTCAAGAGGCATCACATAAAAAAACTGATTGGCATTTTCTATGTGGCTCCCCAAAATAAAGAATAAGGATAAGAAGGTACAGAGAGACAGATGTGTGCTCAATAAACTTCCAGAGTTAGAGCTATCTGAATATGAATATGGTATGGATAACTAGCGTTATGGCACTTGAAGTCACTGGGGTGTCCACGCCGAGGTCAGTGGTCATTTGTCAGAGATCGGTGCTCAAAAGGATGACTCTTAAGGTCCCATATCAGTTTCCTGTCTCTGCTGCAACAAATTGCCACAAATTTAAGGGTAAAATCAAACCCTAACAGCTATTAGCAGAGCTGTATTCCTTCTGGAGGGTCATGGGAAGATTTGGTTTCCTTGCCCTTTCCAATTTCTAGAAGCCACCAGTACTCCTTGGCTCATGGTTCCTTCCATGCATCACTCTAACCTCTGATTTCAACATTACATAACCTTCTCTGACTCCTGCTTCTCCTTTAAGAGGACCCTTGTGAGTACAATGGGTCCACACAGATAATCCAAGATGATCTTCCCATCTCAAGATCCTTAATTTAATCACATCTGCAAAGTCTCTGTTGCTAAAGACCCACTGCTCTCAAGTGGATTCCAATTCATGCTGCAAAAGACCTGTTTAAAATGTTTACGAGCAAAGATGTCACTTTGAAGACTAAGGTGAGCCTGACCCAAGCCGTGGTCTTTTCAATAGCCTCATATGCATGTGAAAGCTGGACAATGAATAAGGAAGACAGGAGAAGAATTGATGCACTTGAATTGTGTTCTTGGCAAAGAATACTGAATGTACCCTGGACTGCCAGGATGAACAAATCTGTCTTGGAATAAGTACAGCTGGAATGCTCCTTAGAAGTGAGAATGGCCAGATTTCATCCTTTGTATGTTAGTCATGTTATCAGGAGGGATCGGTCCCTGGAGAAGAATATCATGCTTGGTAAAGTAGAGGGTCAGTGAAAAAGGGGAAGACCCTCAATGAGATGGATTGACACAGTAGCTGCAGCAATGGGCTCAAGCATAGCAAGGATTGTGAGGATGGTGCAGGATCAAGCAGGGTTTTGTTCTGTTGTACCTAGGGTCACTGTGAGTTGAAACTGACTCAATGGCATCTAACAACAGGACAGAGTAGAAAAGCCCAATTGGCTTTCCAAGGCTGTAATCTTTATAGAAACAGACTGTCACAACTTTCTCCCATGCAGTGGCTGGTGGGTTTGAACTGCTGACCTTTTGGTTAGCAGCTGAGTACTTTAACAACTGTGCTACCAGGGCTTCTCCTTTACTGTAAAAAACTCACTGCCATCCAGTTGATTCTGACTCATAGTGACTCCCATTGGGTTCCCAAGGCAGTAAATCTTTATGGAAGTAGATTGTTCCATCTTCCTTCCGTTGCTGGTGGGTTTGAACCTCCAATATTCTGGTTAGCAGTCAATTGCCTTAGGCATCGAACAACCAGAACTCTCTCTCCTTTACTATGGAAAGTAACATATTCACAGGTTGCAGGGATTGGGGTCTGGATATCTTTTGGTGCAGGAATTGAATAAACTCTGCACTGCGAGGAAGGCAGGGACTGAGGAGTCCCTGTTCTCATCAGTAACGAACGCCCTGAGACCTACCGTCCTCAAACTTTAGAATCCAAATGATAAAAACCATTCTTTTAAAGATATTAATAAAGATGAAATTGCCAATTTTGGTACAACCTTAATGTAGTTAATTATAAACACTGAACAGATACCAATGTTTTTCAAAAACTCTCATGTTACTCCAGCAATTAAATATTAACTTTTTAGGGGGCTGTAAAGTTTATTTCCTTATAAACTCCCGTTTACAGGCTTATCTAACCATTTCAATAGAGCCACATATATTACCACTCAACCAGGTGGCTAAGAGTTTATGATTACCTAGAGCTTCCCAGAACTGGGCTATAGCTTTAGGGGAAATAAATGAAATATTGTGAAAAAATTCATGATTGTGATACAAGTATCCAGACCTTGTTATTATCTCTTCCATCTCCCCTTACATTTAATCACTATCAATTTACCTTGTCTCTTACTACCTGTCCCCAAACCCAACCACAAGTTAGTCTTTCAGTTTTCCCTTTATATTTTCTTTAAAATTTAGCCCAAAGTGAGAATTTTTTAAAAAATCTCTAGATTTAGAAAATAATTTTTCTCTGTATTTCAAGTCAAGAGAATAACATTCTCTCAAGAATCCATGCTGATTATTGTCAAATATACTGTAGCTAAAACACACCTACAAATAATACTTCTGTTCAACAGTTTCAACCCCCTCACATATTAAATTTTTTTTATAGAACTGTGGATAGAAAAGAAAACTGACTTGAATAGGAAGTATTAAGGACAGCAAAATGATGAAAGAATTGAGTAAAAGGGAAAATAAACTCCTCCACCAGATTATAATCTGTCTGAAGGGAAGTGACCATTTCTGTGGTTCCCCTAACATCCAACACAGATCCTGGCAATCTGTGTATTTAAATTGAGAGCTAGGTAAAAGGCCAGGGTGGTATAAGTATATTGACAATCATATTCCTAGAACCTGACACACTGACTTGCCTGGAAGGCAAAAAAGATTGTTGAACAAGGAGTCTTCATTAGCAAAACTGTAAGACACAACACGAACCATAAGCAAGCACTGGTGTTTCAGTGGTAGAACTCTCCCTATGAGATAGCTGGGTCCAATTCCCAGCCAGTGCACCACATGCACAGCTACTACCTGTCTGTCAGTGGAGGCTGGCATGTTGCTATGATGCTAAACAGGTTTCAGTGCAGCTTCTAGACAAAGGGTAGGAAGAAAGACCTGGTAATCTGCTTTTGAAAATCTGCCAGTGAAAACAGTATACCATGAGGACCATGTTCTTTAGAACAATCAACGACATGAGACCAAAAGGGCAACACTTGGCCAAAAACAGAGGTCAGAAGACAGGAAGGGGCAGGAAAGATGGGTGAATAGAAATGCGGAACCCAGAGGGAAGGGGGAATTGCATTTAAAGTCACAAAAGAAAATGTATATAAAATTGTTGAATTGGAAACTAATTTGCTTTGTAAACTTCCACCTAAACCACAAAAAAATGCTCAAAAAAGAAAGGAAAGAAAACCTGTACGGATCATAAAGGTCAGATCCACAACTGATCATGAGGATGGCTCAGTGATTCAGTCCATCATGTATGGGGTCACCATGAGTTGGGGGCCAACTCAACAGATGCAAACCACAAGAGGCACAAGGTAAGGAGAGAAACAGGAAGTTGGCCTTACCTTACTATCTTTGTCTGGTTTGGTGGCTGAACTGTTTCCACAAGCTGATGAAGTACTGTCAGGAGATGTGGGAAGTCCAGGGAGAATGGTCACTGTCCTGCCACTGGACTCAGTCTCCAGAGAGGCAGTGGTGCTACTTGGGGAGGTCAGTGAAGCAGCTGCTGCACAGGCCAGGGGCACACTGGCCCTACTGATGCTGACGGCAGAAACATGGGCAGCAGGGCCTGCCATTGGAGGCTGAGGTTGTTGGGAGGCCAAGGGATGATGGGGCAGGCCCACTGATGCAGGGCCCAGGCAGGTGGCATTCTGTACCTGGATGGGTGTCACAGCTGCCGTAGGGCGTTCTTGGTTGTGTGCTGCAACTAGAACAGAGCAGGAGGGAGCAGAGAACAAAATTCAATTTTTTAATAAATGTTACTCACAAAAAACATGAGTCACTATACTGCATCGGATCATAATAAAAGGTTGCTATTGCATTTATTACAATAAAGCATGTATGCAGAGGTTTAATAGCACTTAATCTCAGCCAAGACCTAGACACTCTTCTCCTTCCAGATCACATCTGGAGACTGCTGAGTGTCTAGGAGCAGAGCTATAATGCCAACACCCTTTAGGCAGGGAGAAAGCCTCTCCTCGGCATTGGAGACAGTGAGCCAATTTCTGATGATACTCAAAAGTGTCAAAGCAGGTCAGCCTTCAGTTCTTTTTATATTATGCTCCTGTTTCTTACTATGCATTTTCCTTCCTTTTTTTTTTTTTTTTTATAGAATCCATAAGACTTTAGTTTACCTCACAGCTGTTACCTGAAACACTGGATAGGTTTTTAATGCTGCCAAAATAAGGAAGTGATTAAATATCCCATTGGGTTGAAAATAGCTTTGTGACTAAGTTCATCAACAATAGTTAGCACTCTGGTCAGCACAGTGCCATGCAGCTAGTAGTAGGGAGATTTGAGATCCTATGATTTCAATTCCAAAAGTCTTATCTTCATGTAATATTGACATTCTTAGGATCAGCCTAAAATTTCTGAGGCTTATGATCTGTAGATCAAGTTTGAATTAATGAGCAGGGTGGTATTAGCCCAGACAAAACTGTATAAAGTGCCATTGACCAGACTGTGTCTGCTTCTACTTCCTAATGTCATCCATCATTTTATTATTACATCTGCTTTTCTAAACATTTGTCATGGAAGATCTGATAGCAGGCAGACAAATCTTTCTCCTGACACGTTCCACCCTAGTGTCCTCCTCACCCGTCCTCACGGCATTGCGGGCCTGGTTGACGGTCATCTGCCCAGTCATGTGCAATAAGACCTTGGCCTGAGGACTTGTTTGGATATGAGCTGCTGACACCACAGCTGTGGGGACAACACTGGTATTCCCGGCCACACCATTTCCTTGGAGCTTCTGGACAGGCGCTCCTGCAGAGGAAGGACTGACCATAGTCACCCCTCGATTTGTCTGGCCAGCAGTACACATGGGGACTTTAGCTTGGGAAGCATTCGTCACTGCCCTGTCAAAACAGAAACACAGACAGAAGGCCCTATTCATCAGCAAAATGGGAGACAGAACAATTAAACACAAGACAAATAATGACTCAGAATGCTAAAGGCAGAACATTTGAAAATATGAATGGAATTATTTTTATGAAGTTTAAGAATAGCAAATTCAAAGTAATGACAGCCTTGAGGCACAGAAAGGTCTTGAAATGTTTCTGAGTCACCCAAAATCACACCTCATACTCCGCTCAAGAATATACAGTTACTGAGTTTAGTTTTCCATATCAAGGCCAAATATCTCCAACTTTCAAGGCCCTGGATTCTCTTGCTTCATCTACTGATAAAGCTAGGGTTGTTACTTACAGTATCTCATTTCTATAGCTTTCCTTGTGTTTTCTCCCCTTCATATTACTTGGCCTTATACAAATATACCCACATATATATATACACTTTCTTGGAATGTCCTTTCTGGCTTTTCTTGACCTATGCCAATCTCATTTATGTCTCAAGGTCCAGCACAAATCCCATCACTTCAAGAAGGCTTTACCTAAGGCTCCCTGCAAGTGAACAGTACTATGGAAGAAAGGCCTGGTGATCTACTTCTATAAAGATTTCAGCCAAGAAAACCCTATGGAGTGCAGTTCTACTCTAATAAATGGGGCCACCATGAGTTGGAATCAATTCAATTAGCAATGTGTTTGGTTTTTGAGGGTTTTACCTACAGTGCCTAAGGCACTTGACTGCTAACCAGAAGGCTGGAGGTTCAAACCCACCAGCCACTCCTCATAAGGAAAGTTGGGCAATCTACTTCTGTAGTGATGCTGTCTCAAACCCAAGGAGGGGTCACTAGGAGCCAGGTCTGACTTGATGGCATTTAACAACAACAAGAAGAAGGATGAGATATGTTTCTGTTTCAAGTGGATTTTTTCCTTCTTTCTATTTCTGTATTTCATATATTGTTTACATGTTGGCCCTTGATTGTGAAATGTTGTATAATATTTTTTCATAAATTACTTATGAAATTCTCCTTCCTTAGTAAAAATATAAGTTTCCTGAAGGTAGGACCAATGTGAAGGTGGCTTTTTCCATGCCTCCAGTACTTGCCCAGTTACAGATATATAGCAAGCACTAAACAAGTATTCATTGCTTGAATTTAATTAAATTACATTTGATGTAGTTTTGTATATTTTTTTGATATTCTAATTCATTTAAACTATCATTCTGAAAATAGTAACTTTCTACCAAGTAGGACACTTCACCAACTTGAACATCCTTCTTCTCTGCTATGATCAGTAACAGAATTTACTGTAAATAAGCTTTTCTCCAGAAGCAAACAAGCAGTGAGACTTTTAATAATCTGTTTTTGGATTTTATGAATATATTTTCCTTCATTAACTTAATTTGTTGGTTTATCTCCATTAGGGTATTGGTTTTTATTTTTGTTTTTTGCACCAGGGTAGGTGCAAATCTGTCAATTTCTGGATAGGCTGGTTCCTGAATATAGAACTTAACATAGACAGAAAAGACTTATATTGAATAAAAATCTGCAAGTAAAACTAAAGCTAACATTCTGTTACCATCTGCAAATGGTGATTTTCATTTGATTAGGCTGCTGGTCAACCCATAAATCAAGGCCAACAGCTGACAAACATGTCAGTTCATTAAGCCATTTTTTAATCAGGAGGTTTGAGGAATGATTTAACGTAGTTAAACCCGGACCATTTATTGAGTGCTCAATAGTCAAAAAGTAGGGACCGCTCAAAGATAATGACATTACAGATCATTTTATTCTGTTTCCAAGGCTACTTTCCTCAGTGACCAGAAAGTGGACTATCTTTAAATAAATTTTGTGTATCTAAAGTCTGTGATGGTGCAGTGCCTAAGGCATCTGACTGCTAACCAGAGGTTGGCAGTTCAAACCCACTCTGCAGAAGGAAGACTTTCTTAAAGATTTACTGCCTCAGAAACCCAATGGGGGTTGCTTTGATTCGGAATTGACTTAATGGCTGTGGGTTTGTTTTTTTGTTCATTCATAAAGAATACAGAGCCAGATCATATGTGTTTGAACACTTCTTTACTATGTGATCTCAGGCAAGTTATTTCATCTCTCTGTGCCTCAACATCTTCATCTACTAAATGGGGCTAATAATAGCTCTGGTAGCATAGTGGCTAAGTCACTTGCCTGCTAACCAGACGGCTGGCGGTTCAAACCCATCAGCCACTCCTCGGAAGGAAGGTTGGGCAATCCTACTTCCGTAGTAATACTGCCTCGGAAACCCAAGGAGGGGTCGCTATGAGTCGGGGCCAACTCGACAGCACATAACAACAACAACACAACAACAATAGCACCCACATCAATGAGTTGTTTTAGATTAAGAGTTAATACGTGCAATGCATTTGCAAATCCGTCTGCCTTCCTGGAATACTGTAAGTACTATATAAATATATAAGTACTAATTATATAGCTTTTGTTTATATTAAACTCTATGCTCTTTATTTTCTGGTCATGTCATGTGTTGTCATGTTGTTTGCCGTGGAGTCGGCCCCGACTCATAGCGACCCCTCCTTGGGTTTCCGAGGCAGCATCACTACGGAAGTAGGATTGCCCAACCTTCCTTCCGAGGAGTGGCTGGTGGGTTTGAACCGCCAGCCTTCCGGTGAGCAGTCAAGTGCCTTAGGCACTATGCTACCAGAGCTCCATTTTCTGGTGGAAAGATGTAATTGAGGCTTCTCACATATATGTTAAAGGAAATAGCTTAAAACCTAATATATTTATTAGTAGAAACCTGTAATTTCATATATATCCATATGAAAAATAAGCTAAAAATTTTAAGAGTTAGAAGGGATTTTAGCAGACAGATATGGATTTAAAAATCTGTGGATTAGTAATAGAGGCAATTATAATGTGAGAAGGAATTTGGATAGGCTAAAAACCACGGAAAACAACAAAGCTCCTCTGTTCAGAATTTAGTAAACCATTTATTCAAAACTGTACCTTGTGACTGGTGCTACATAATTGCCAGGGAAAACCCCGATCTTGCTGGTATGCATTGATGTCCCTTTGAACCAGCCATCCTGGCAGCGCTCAAACACTAAAAACATCTCCCCTTTTCTCAGCTCCAGTTCATCTTCTTTCCGGGGAGTATATGGATATATAGCAACATACCTAGAAAAGAATACTGGATATCAGGTTGTGTAACAGACAAACCCCAAGATGATAAAAAATTTTCCTTTGGTATATAAAGTCTTCAATATTTTATACATATGTAGAAAGACAGTATAACCTTTTAACCCATAAATCGAACTGGTAATGCTCTATTACAAGAGGTTTTGCTGTCTACATTTAAAAGGTAGAATGCTTTCTGATTAAGAGCTCCTGAACCTGGTCCTCCCAGTATGAAAGTGACTAGCCCACCAAATGGTATTCAAGTAGTGTGAAAAAAATTAATGCAGCTTCTGGAAGTGCCTAACTTGCTCCTGGGGACTGGATTCCCACTGGGAAAATTGAGCTCTTCAAATGGCACTTGTTAGGCTTGGGAAGTAGCCCCAAATGAGGACATATGGTATAAAATCCCATTGGGAAGCACCACATGCTGCCTTCCACACACAAGCCAAACGCAGAGGCTTGGGCTATACTTGCTTTGTGTGCTTGGCCAGGAAAGATAATAAATTTGAAAAAGTAAAAGCAAAACGAGGTCTAGATCATGGGGTATAAAATCTCCCCAAAATGCAAGGTGACTGTGCCCATCTACACGTGGAAACCAGACAGGCAACATTAAACCTATAGTTTCTACCATGAGGGTGGTAAACAATTAAGGTAAATCTATACTAAGAAGGATCCCTAAAAACTTGGCTGTTTTCTGCCATTAGTAAACTCTGAAAAAGATCATTAGATTTTTCTGGATACTAATTGCTGGGGATTTATAGCTTTTCACATGCATACTATAACTAGATCTGATTTGTGTGAGATACCTTCCCATTCATGAGTATCCTACTGCAAGGAATGAAAATGAAGGAAAAAAATCTCAAATAGTAGTTGTACAAAGAGGCAGTTATATATACATATAATACCGTGGAGAAACAAACAGCTATGCTTCCCTACACTATGAAAGGCCTTCACCCAGCAGGATGGCTGCCTAGCAAGCTCATATATTAAACCCTTTTTGTTTCAGCAGTTTCTTAAATTATATGCATGGCTAAGTGGAAGTTTGCAGAACACAAACCACTTGGTGGCCCACAAGCACGTCACCAGCTCCCATCACAAAGGTGTTTTTCTACCTCTGCTGGTTGGGCTGAGTTTTAAAGGAACACGTGAGCAGTAATAAACAACACCTTCACTTACACACTGGGGCGAGTCTGGGGCCGTAAATGTGCAATCTGGTCAGTGGATCCTGCTGTGGGCCTCGGTCCTATTCCAGACGCGACAGCACCTGGTGGTGTTGAGGCAACGGTGGCAGCCAGGAGGGGGGGTGGAGGAAGAGGAGGATTCATAGTCTGGAATATGAAAGAAATAAAGAAGGAGTGGAGAGGAGCAAAATATTTCTTTACATCTTCTATTTAAGGTGGGAGGGAACAGAAATCAGAAATCCATGGAAAACGACTGTAATGGAATCCACACAGAGCAGAACCAGCAGGCTACCTCCTATGAAAGCCTGCGTTTTTATTCACCTCTTGTTCTATGTTAAGATCTTAGAGCCCAGCAATACTCAGTAAACACTCAGTAAACCCTTGGGAAGAAGGAAAGAGAAAAAAAATGAAACAATTGCATGTAATTTTAAGATTAACAGTACTTTTAAGAACAGTTCTGGACAAGAATCCAAATGCCTTTCAAAGGGGCAGCTATAATGTCACACTGCTTGCTAAGAATTAATTTGTGATTGTTTCTGTAACCTGAAACTTAAACACAACACAAAATAAGCAAGTTGTACTCTATCTCAAACCATTCCTTCATAAGAAAATTTCCTTTGATGCCTGGTCTCCAAAAAGGCCAAACAATAGCCAGCTACAGTCCCTGGCTATTGTTGCTACTTTGGCTTATTCTCTTCTTAACTGTGCCAGCTTTTGAAATTTACTCCTATCAAGGACGGTAATCTTTAACAAGTACACCAGTGAAAAGCCAACGGTTTCTTTATGGGCACAGTCTAATGGGGTTCTGCCTACAGGATTCCATGCCGTTTGAAAATCAATGGAGCCATTGTTACCTTCTGATCTATAAACCCCAGATAATTCTTTCGGGTATGTATACTGAAACTCTTGGAAAAATAGGCACATAAAGACCACCTGAATCCCCACCTCAGCCTTCCCAAATCTTTGAGACACTAGATGTAAAAACTGAATAAAATGAGAAATAAGGAGAATGTACCTAGGAAAGTATAAATAGCTTGTAAACCAAACTAAACCCACTGCTGTAGAGTTGATTCCAACTCATAGCAACCCTACAGGACAGAATAGAACTGCCCCATAGGGTCTCTGAGTCTGAAAATCTTTATGGAAGCAGACTGCCTCATCTTTCTCTCTGGAACAACTGGTGGGTTTGAACTGTTGACCTTTGGTTTACAGCCAAATGCTTTAACCACTATGCCACCAGAGCTCCTTAAGCTTCTATACATCAGCATATCAAAAAGGAAAATTAAGTGATTCCTTAATATAGTTCATAACAGTCATTTTATTTCTCTTTTTGGAGTAAATATATGAATCTCATCAACATTTACTTCATCTGCCTGTTAATGTGCATAGTTCTAGAAACATAATAAACTGAGTAAAAAAAACCCCTCAAATTTCTAAATATATATTGCAATTGTTTCGCACATTATCTGATTTATTTTTATTTTTTTTTGCTAACGTGGCTGTCAGAAAGGAACTTTCCCACAGTGCAGCTGAAGTCTCACTGCCATTCACAAGGTTTTCAGTGACCAGTTTTTTAAGAAGTGGGTTACCACGTCCTCCTTCCTAGTCTGTCTTAGTCTGGAAGCTTCACTGAAACTTGTCCAGTACAGGCTACCCTGCTGGTATTTGAAATACTGGTGGCATAGCTTCCAGCACCACAGCAACATGCAAGCCACCATAGTACGACAAAGTGACAGATAAGTGGTCTGTCAATGAATAAGGAAGACCGAAGAATTAATACATTTGAACTGTGGTGTTGATGAAGAATATTAAAAATACCATGGACTGCCAGAAGAACAAACAAATCTGTCCTTGAAGAAGTACAGCTGCAATGCCCCTTGGAAGCAAGAATGGCAGACTTCATCTTATATACTTTGGTCATATTATCAGAAGGGACCAGTCCTTGGAGAAAAGTAGAGGGTCAGTGAAAAAAGGGAAGACTCTCCATGAGACAGATTGACCCAGTGGCTACAACAATGGGATCAAACATAGCAATGAATATGAAGATGGCATAGGACCAGGCATGGGGCTGCCATGAGTTGGAACAGACTCGAAGCACCTATAGCAACAACAATAGCAGCTGAAGTGGTTGTAGAACATTCAGTGCAGAAATAAATCAGGTGCAGAGCTGCTTACAAAGTGCAAGCATGGACAAGGCAGAGGAGGTTAGTTCCAAAATTAAGAACCTTCATGAAAAAGTTATATTCTCTACACAGAACATGGCAGCATTAGGCTTTGTTTCAGTTCAGAATGTGCATGTACTGGGGCTTAGAATCATCAAAACCTTTAGACAGGAAAAAGGTCAAGCATGTATTCCATTTGGCCTCCTCTCTGACAAAGTAGAGAGAAATAAAGATCACCTTGGTAATACAGTCGGCAGATGTGGCCTGGGTGTTTTAGGGGTAATAATACATCAGTGGCTTGATGAGAGAGATAACAAATCTAGATTGTACATAGAGAGAAAACTACCACTTAGTTGATTTTCACTGAAATCTTTCTAAAATTCTTCTAAAAGATCAAATCTCAAAAGAGCATGACTTGTGGTAAGGAAGTACACTCAACAAGGAAGTGCTCTCAACAAGGAGTGTAGCCATAAGCCCAGCAATAACCACAGCTAGGAATAACTGAAAGTAGAGTTCAAGGCACAGAATCAAAAGCCCCATTTCACACTCTAGCAAAATTTGGTTTTCAAGAGGAAAGGAAATTAAAATTGCCTATTTTATAGTAACTTTATTGAAACAGAGGCTGCACTATGACCCTCCAAGAATAAAGTGGAACTAACCTTCTTGCATGTAAAAATGGTTATAGAAAGACAGCAAATAAATGTTCCATGTATATTACTTTTCTTTTTAATTTTTTTTGTGTTTTGGGTGAAAGTTTACAGAGTGAATTATTTTCCATATAGCAGTCCATACACATTTTGTCTCATGACATTGATACAATTACATTCCCCACAATGTAACAGCTCTCTTCCCACTTTCTCCTGGTAGTTACCTCTTTCCTGTATCTTTCCTTCCTATGCACTCCTGGCCCCACAAGCTGTCTCCCTGTGCAAACACTGCCCTTTTATTCTCCCATGATTGATCTCTCCAAGGAGTGTATCTACCTGATGTAAATGTTCAGCCCGTATGCCTGTCTATTGTTTGGCTGGAAGCCACAGGACTGAGTTCAATTCCAGACCTGAAGGGTGGCTAGGGGCTATAGTCTCGGGGGTCCCACCAGGCTCTATCAGACTAGGTTTTTTTTTTTTAATGATTTTGAGTTTTGTTGCACATTGTTCTCCTACTCTATCCAGGGTCTCCTGTACCGATCCCCCTCTGAGTGGTTGACAGTGGTAGCCAGGCACCATCCAGTTCTTCTGATCTCATGGTCACATAGTCTGAAGATCACATGGTCTACCAGTCCCTTGGACTAATTATTTCCGCATGTCTTTGATTTTCTTTGTTCTTCATTGGTCTGGAAGAGGAGAAACCCACAGATGGCTGCCTGCAAGCTTTTAAGATATCAGTCACTATTCACCAAAGTAGGATGTAGAACAATGTTTTTGTGTAGCATGTTATGCCATTTGAGCTTGATGTTCCCTGTGAACATTGTCCTGAGCCCACAGGTCCAACTACTCGCTTCCTCAGGGCAGCTGGCTGTGGCCAAGAAGTTACCACAGCCTTGTCCCTTGTCAACTCTACTATACACCTGGACATTCCTATGTTGTTGTTGTTATGTGCCATTGAGTCGGACCCGACTCATAGCGACCCCTCCTTGGGTTCCCAAGGCAGTATCACTATGGAAGTAGATCGCCCCATCTTCCTTCCGAGGAGTGGCTGGTGGGTTTAAACCGCCAGCCTTCTGGTTAGTGGTCAAGTGCCTTAGGTACTACGCTACCAGAGCTCCTTGGACATTCCTATAGCACATACAAACACACCTGTAGAAACATCATCTGCCAACCCTGTACATGGTCATGGGCACACAACCCCCTGCCTAGACATACCTGATTGTTCAGCCTGTCCACCCATCTAACCACCTGTAGATCTATGCTTGCCATCACTGACAATGCAGTACTGTATGTGCAAAAGGGTTCATCTTTGTCATCTGTACCTTCTACATGTACATCACTTTTGCAAAGAGTAACAATTAGTAGACATTTGACATGTGGCATAACAGGATAGTATGAAAGATCCCAAAAGTTGTGCCTGAGACAAAATATAGTAATGTCTTTCTTTTTTCTAATTAAAGCATGCTGTTGCTAATATTGCTATGTGCTGCCAAGTCAGTTCCAACTCACAGCGACCTCATGTGAGAGCGGAACTGCCCCATGAGGTTTTCTAGCAGAATGCCATGTCTTTCTCTTTGGTGGGTGGATTTGAACCATCAACCTTTCAGTTAGTAGCTGAGACCACTGTACCTCCAGGGTTCCTCTGACTGAAGCATAGATTATCTTAATAAAATTGGGTAGATATTTTCCAAATGCTATGTTATGGATCTTTTGGGAATTGTGTCTATGTGAATTTGTGGGTACATGAGTAGTCATGTGTATATAAACACATGGGAAAAGACCGTGAGAGAAAGTCTGATCCAAATCAGATTCCTAGATGGTGCTCAGCCCTGTGCGGTTGGTAAAATGACAGGATTCTGGTGAGTCCAGGGCTATGACAGACTAGGAAGTACTGTGGGCTGTTTTATAAACAACTACACTGAAATAATCTGGTGATGTGGAAGTTCAAAAGGTAATCTACAGTGTATTATGCTTCAGGCAGACTGCTATCCTGTAAGACCTGAAATTTCTACAGAGAAAACCACAGCTTTGCCTTCACCTGGGACTGACCTGGTGCCTCTTATTTCATAGTCTGGGCCAGCCCAGGCACCACATGGTAAGTTACATTCCCTAGCAACAGTAAAAATACACATGGGCTTGACAGAAACATGTCACATTTTGTTAACAATATTTTGTTAACTTAATATTGTTTAGAACTAAGTATTTTAGCAAATGCCATTTTCACTAGTTAAAAATAAATAAATAAATAATAACAGATGCTGTCACCTCTGTTCCAACTCATGCTGACCCCATGTGTATCAGAGCAGAACTGCTCCATGGGGTATTCAATGGCTGTAACTGTTACAGGGGTAGATCACCAAGCCTTTATTCTGCAGTGCCACTGGGTGGATTCAAACCTCTAATCTTTCAGTTAGCAGCCGAGCACAAATGGTTTGTGTCACTCACAGACTTCTTTTCACTAGATACTGCATACTCAATCAATAGAGGCTTGAAAAGCATTTATCACTCATCTGTTAATTTTAGGGAAATGTAACAAGTCTTTACCAAAGTAAAAAACTGTCTCGAGCTTGGGCTCAAGCCATAGGGGGAAAAAAAAACACAACAAACTCACTGCCATAGAGTCATTTCCGACTCATAACAACCTCCATTGGGTTTCCAAGGCTGTAAATCTTTATGGAAGTAGATCACCCAGTCTTCCTTCCACAGAGCAACTGATGGGTTTGAACTGCTGACCTTCCTAGTTAGCAGTCAAGTCCCTTATCCACTACACCACCAGAGCATAGAAATACAGATGTGCAAAAACAGATGTTACTCTGATATTCATGAAAAACCATGATTCCTGCTTTTGCTTTCATAGATTCAAACCTATGAATCAGTATGTGATAATAGTCTGAGGCAGGCATGACTATTTCTACACAATACCTGTCTTAAAACAGGATTCACTAAGGGTCTGCTAAGGTAAAATGTATTACTTTGCTATGTCCAGGTTCTATTACCCAGATTCACTGATCTTGAAGTAAAAGGTAACTTTCCATTGTCGAGGAAGCTTGAGATTTGGGGGTCAGAAAAATGTGTTCTGAGCTACGGTGGCACAGTGGTTAAGGTATTCAGCTGCTAACCAGAAGGTTGGTTGTTTCAACCCACCAGCTCTGCTCTGCGGGGGAAAAAGAGGAGGCAGTCTGCTTCTGTAAAGATTTATAGCTTTAGAAACCCTAGAGGCAGTTCTACTCTGTCCTATAGGGTTGCTATGAATCAGAATCAACTCAATAGCAGTGGGTTTTTTTTTGGGGGGTGGTGGTTAACCATGGAGCAGCCTCTTAGGGCAGTCTTCAGTTCCCCCCTATCTCCCTGTTTTAGAGTAAGGACCCAGGGAAGAAGGGGGCTGGATTCCAGGACACCGACACATTTGCTAGTGGATATTATAGTGAAAAGGTCAAGTATATAGGTGTGAAACCCTCCTCTCTGGCACTCTCATCTCTGCCTCTAGCCTTTATGCACCAGTCCAGATAAAGCTGGATCTGGCTTTGGCTGAGGATAAGGGATATGGTCCTCTGGGCTTCAAGCCTGGGCCAAGAGTTATAGGCCAGTTTACCAAGGTGCTTTGCATTGGAGTTTTAGGCACAAATTCAACTGACAATAAAGGGTTCCTTTCTTGCCAACTGTCCCTTATGTGTGTATTTCCCTCACAAACCTCACAAGGCAGGAAAGTGACTAGTAGGGTAGGTTTTGGGCATTTCTGGGTCTGTTGGGAAATACCACTCAATATTCCCTAATCCCATCATCATTCCTATCTAAATATCTGATTTCCAATCAAACCAAATTTTCAACACTTCACATCAGCATCTACAAATGGTCTTTTTATATACTGAGCTCAGATATATATACAATGGCTGATGAAGAAACAGTTCAAGCTACTGCATGGTGATGTTCACTGAAGTCAACAGTGCTACCAGTTTCAGCAGCATTACCAGCTGTATATAGCAGTGCTCATACAATTACTCAAGCATTTTTCTTTACTTTTCAAAACAATGAGTGGGAAGTGGAAAAATGGAAGTGCTGACATTAATGATAAGAAAAAAAAAAGAGAGATATCTAAACTCAATAAAATGTGGGACAAAGATGGAAAGTAGTGAGTTTCTCCTCTCAACTTAATGCTTACTAGACTTAAGCTAGTCAGTTGTGTATACAACTGTGAAGAAGCTTATATATATATATATATATATATATATATATATATATATATGTAATCCTAGAAGTGGATGTTTAGATTATGTATAAAGGGATGATAAAATTTTTTAAAATCTCTCTAGGAATGTTATTTGTTTTATAAATCGTAAATTCACTGTTATAAATTTGGATTTATAAGAAAGTAGAGAGATCCTATCCTAGTTAATTGTAAATTAAATAAGGTCTATTGGTCTGTAACATAGAATTAATAACTAGAAATCTATGTAAGATGCTTTTCCCAGTGTCCTGAGCAAAGCAGATACTCTTCTTTGTATTGCTGGAACTTAGCTTTGCAGCCAGGAGTCCCTGGGTGAAGCAAACAGTTCAGCACTTGGCTATTAGCTTAAAGGTTGGTGGTTTGAACCCACCCTGAGGTGCAAGTTAGAAGACAGGCCTGGTGATCTGCTTCTGAAAGGTCACAGCCTTGAAAAGTCTATAGAGCAGTTCTACTCTGCTCCAGTAGCATAGTGCCTAAAGGATTTGATTGCTAAACAGAAGGCTGGCGGTTTAAACCCACCAGCCACTCCTCGGAAGGAAGGTTGGGCAACCTACTTCCATAGTGATACCGCCTCAGAAACCCAAGGAGGGGTCGCTATGAGTTGGGGCTGACTCAACGGCACATAACAACAACAACAACACTCTGCACATGGGTTGTCAGGCATCAGAATCAATTGACAGCAACTAAACAAGAACAACAGCTTTCAGCTAGAGTTGACAGATGCTCAGTAAACATTTCTTGAATGAATAAATGAATGAACAAACATTCTGTGTTTCTACTTCCTGCTTAGAACAATCTGACGTGGATCAAAAGGTCTAGGTTCCTGAGAGGTTAAAGTCCTTCGTGTTGCCACATGGAAATTCACCTTAACCTCCACATGGGCCACAATGAGCTAAATATATTAGATATCCTGAGAACCTGACATCATTTAATTTTGTTTCTTTAAACATACACACACACATTCTGTATGGATGCATGTGTTTGTGTGTATAATTTTCTTCAAATTAGGTTAGAAATATTTGGAGTGCATCTGTTTACAAGTTGTCCATGTATTTGGCCTTATTGACCAGACTGTTTTGTGACACCTTGCAACGCAACATGTCTCAGCTGGTATATATCAGGGATTATTAATCTTCTGTTTGATCAGGAAGTATTAATAGCCTATCTCCAAAATTCTCTTGCTATCACACAGAAGATATAAGACAAAGATTTTTACCCTTCTCTCCTCAAAATATTTGAAAGAAAACACAACTATCAATAGTTTGAGGATTGAGTTAGACATAATTCCAGCTTTGCTTGTTGTGGTAGATATTTAACATCTTAACTGTTGTAAAATGCATAGGACATTATGCTTGTAATTTCATTCTGCATAAAAGATTAGAAAGTCTCAACTTACAAGAAAAATACTAGAAATAATTTTCATTTCCTATTCTAGTAGTGGCATTTATTACCTATAAATTGACATCATGAAAATCATGGCTTCCTTTCTGCAAAGCTGCATACTACTGCTGGGATAGTGCTCAAAGTCTTGGGAAGCATTTCAAATTTCAAATAGAACACGTGCCACAATGAATGTGAGATGCAGAGGGCACATACTACTGAGATGTTGCCCCTTAAATGTAACATATTAAATCCAAAACATTTTTGCCAACCTACCAGGGTCTTTGAGATCTAGACATCTCCTGGGGATTGCAGACAGGTCTGTTTATAATTAGTTTTTCATTAAATGGAATTGGCACGTAGACATACTGTTTAATAAACTTCTTATTGTTTAACATTCAGGCTTACATAATCCTGGGATAAAATGGTTGAATGTAAATTATTTTTGTATATTCATGATCCCTTGTGACCTGTCCCATTGATTTGCCCTAGTGTGAGCCCACAGTTAAGAGCAACTGGCCATTTACTATATTGAAAAATTTTCAGCCCACAAGGACTGAAGCTCAGCCAGCCTTCCATCTTTTCTACTAATTAATTTCCCTAGTATCAGAAAAGTCAGTCTTTTTCTTCCCCTTAAGAAATCAAGTTAGAATTTTTCCATGCAAGGTAGTCTCATCTGGAAATGAAAATACCAATCAGCTGTGTATATATACTGGGGTGAGAAGGGAAAGAAGGAAAGGAAAGAGTCTGCCCTGGAGATGAGAGGTTAGGACGATTATGGAACTTGGCTTTGGTCAAAACACCCGAGGTGCACAGAATCTCATGGAAACCACATTTCAATAAAAGTTAATTGAACTTCATTTTCTCCCCAGAAGAATCAAGGCACAACTTCTCCTCCTTCACCAAATCACTGTCCTATTAGGGAAGCAGTAATAGTTCAGGGAACATACGAAAAAAATTTAAGCTCTAACCAAGACGTTATTAACTTCCATTTAAATACAAGAATATGCTTAACTCTATAAAAAGTTTTCAAAAGTTTCACCCAGCCAAGCTAGGTAATAACTCTGCATTTATTTATATCCCATCTTGTTTCAAAGTCAGCTTTCAATTATATCTAAGATGTATCAAAACAAAAGAAATATAAAATGAGAGAAAAGGAAAATGAAGACAATAAAATTAGATGGAACCAACATTTTGACTAATATGTTGTGAGGTCCTTGCTGGATGTGTGAGGGGAGAGTGGTGGCTATAAATTTGGCTTAAGCATTCTAGCAGAGGGAAATATAATCTTTACAACATATATAAAATGCACAACTGAAAAACAAACCAGCTGCTTAGAACAGAAGCTTCATGACTCTTGGTATAGAGAGAAAACCATAGTGATCAAGCCCCTCAAGGCATCCTTAAGAGTAAAACTAGGGAGATAGGTCACAGGCCCACCTTGTGACAATTCTCAGTACTAAAAACCCATGGCTACTGAGTCAATTCTGACTCATAGTGACCTTATAAAACTGAGTAGAAAGGAGCAGCAAGATGGCAGACTAGGCAGAAGGACTGCACAGACCCTCTTCAACAAAGAAAAGGGAAACCAACTGACACGGACGCAGAAGATAATCTTGGACCACTGAGCCTTGAAGGGAAGGATACAGAAGTAGACTAAACCCCAACTAGCAGAAGAATTTGCATGAAAATACCAAAAAAGGAGCTGCGGTCTGGCAGGGACCTGAACGCCCCTGACGGCACAAACAGCTTGGACATTCTCGAGTGGTGGTAGGACCTAAAAATTAATCTAAAAATCACTCTGCTAACCAGGGACTGCATGGACTGTGCACGGTGGCTAGGGAACAAACAGAGAAGGTGAAGAGAAAGGTGGGCAGAGCTGGAACTTTTGCCGGTCCTGAAGGCGCCGCCATTTTGAAGGTTTAAAAAGTGGCTTAACTATTTTAGATATTTAAAGAGACAGCGCTCTCGCAGATTTCTGGGGCTTAAGAACACGTTCTGCTTTCCAGCAACCCCAAGGACACTCGGG
>NW_006921951.1:2851149-2866015 GCF_000298275.1 Orycteropus afer afer
AATAAATCTTCACTTAAATCACAGTAAATAAAATAAAATTAAAAAAAAAAGACTGAGTAGAACATCTTTACAGAAGCTGACTGCCTCCTTCTCCTGTACAATGGCTGGTAGGTTTAGCCCACAATGGCTGGTAGGTTCAAACTGCCAACCTTTTGGTTAGCAGCCTACTGTCTTAAACACCAGAGTGCCACTAGAGCTCCTACAATTCTTAATAGACACCAATAATGAGATCAATAATAATCTTTTTTACTATGTTATAGGCATGGTGCTAACTCTCTGAAGTAGGAACGATTAGCCTTTTTTATAGGTAGGGACTCTGAGGCTGAATAACTTTTCCATGACCACATATCAAATAAGTGGCTAAGCCAGGCTTTAGCTCTCAAGTCTGTGCCTCCATCATTGGGTGACATGTGTTTTCTCTGAGAGCATCATATTGTTATTGCTGCCTTTAAGTCAACTTCAACTCAGGATGAGCTCATGGCACAACAGAAGGGAACATTGCCTGATTCTGCATTATCTTCATGACAATTGGTATGCTCAAGTTCATTGTTGTAGCCACTGTGTATTTTGAGTGTCTTCTAACTTGGAGCATATTCCAGCATTGTATCAGAAAATACTGTACTGTGATCCACAGGGTTTTCCTTGGCTAATTTTTGGAAGCAGATAACCAGGCTTTTATTCCTAGTCTGTCTTAGTTTGGATGCTCTGTTGAAACTATGTTCACCATGGGTGACCCTGTTGGTATTTGAAATACATCAGTAGCTTCTACCATTAGCAACATACAAGCCGCCACAATAGACAAACTGCCATTTGGGTGGTGGAGGACATCATAACCCAGTAATAGTCTGCAAAGCAATGTACAAAGGTGAGGTGGGGCACAGCATTTGGTGCAGGTGCTAGGTTATCTGATTTAATGATTTTTTTTCTATCCTAATTCAAAGGAACTCTGGTAGCACAGTGCCTAAGGCATCTGCTAACCAGAACGCTGGTGGTTCAAACCCACCAGCCACTCCATGGAAGCAAGACTGGGCAATCTGCTTCCGTAAAGATTTACCACCTTGGAAACCCAATAGGGGTTGCTGAATCAGAATTGACTCGATGGCAGAGGGTTTTTGGCTTTATCCTTATTCAACCATGGCTTTGAACTAGTTCTTTCAAGTTCAACCCCCTGCTGAGAATTTACATTTCTACTCCAGATATACTGAATCAGAATCTACATTTTAACAAGAGCTATAAAAATCTGTAAGAATCACCTAGGAATTTTGTTAAACTATAGATTCTGATTCGGTGTATCTGGTGTGGAAATGCAAATTCTCAGCAGTGGGTTGAACCAGACTGAACTGGTCTGAAGTCCTGCACTCAAGTCAGCACTAGGAGAAATAGTCCAACAGCATAAGCCAAGACATTGGCTTGGATGAGAGATGTCTTACAACTGTGGTTCCTTGCAGTTTTATTTCCTACAATTTTATAAAGGGACTCAAATAATGGTATTATGTTTCTACTATCCAGGGTTGCATTTGTTTGTTTCTTCCCTTTTAATTTTCTCTCCGTAGTGTTCTTCTTCTTTGTATTTATCTCCCTTGGATGTCCTAATACCCTTTATTAATTTCTCCTTTAGGATGTTTTGAAGCAATTAGTGTTTAGTACTCTATCTGTAAGATGTTATGTTTCAGAAGGAAAATCAGTACAATAATGTGAGGGAGCCTTCCAAAGCTGCAGGTATACCTGGGCAGCCACAGCTGTGGGGTATATCAACACAAAACAAGCACTTACAGGATGAATCCTGAATGTAAAGATTTGGTGTCAAGTTACCTCGTGACTCAAAGCAAACAATTTAGCCTCTTGGGACTCCAGTTTCCTCAGTATTTCTGTACATGTGTTTTTTTAAGAAATAATCAAGATCCAGGAACTCAAAGGATTTAAAAATTAACCCTTTAGAAAATCAGGTTAAACTTTAATGAAAATTATAAATATTTTTCAGAGCTCTTCTAATAGCTTCTGGCCACTGAATATTCTGTTAAAAAATTTTGCTGGCTGCAGGCAAGAGACTTTCTAATTTTTTTATAAGATTAACAATGATAATAGATGAAAGACAGAGATTCACCCCACATAGCAAGTATCAACAATAAACTGCAGGTGTTGGCAAGTGGAATATGCCAGATTCATATGAGTAAAGCCTAACAGAGAAATAAAGATGAGAAAACTAATACTCACTCCGAGGGCAGCCTGGTAGGGAACATCTGATGGGAAAGTAAATGTAGGGCCAGTTGTCACTGGGCTGCTTGGAGGTGGGGTCACAATTAACCCAGTGGTGCTTATATGAACCTACCAAGACAAAAGGAAAAAAGTTATTAAATAGACTATATTTAATACAACAGATTATACTCAGAAAGATAAGTCATGATTTTTTTCTTAAAAAAAAAAAGAAAGAAAAGTCTACCTTCTACTATTTTGGGAAGACAGAATCTCTTTCAGTTTATTCATCCCAAATTTAAACCAGTTGCTGTTGAGTCAATCCCAGCTCACAGCAATGCCATGTGTATCAGAGTAAAAATATGCTCCCTATGGTTTTCAGTCATTGTTGTTTTTGGAAGTTGATCACCTGGCCTTTCATCCAAGGTGCTTCTGGGTGGACTTGCACCTCCAACCTTTTGGTTAGCGGCAAGGAAGTTATTCGCTTACACCACCCAGGGACTCCAGCTCAAATTTACTGATTGCTTAATTTGTATCAGGCATTTCAAATTTTGCAAGATTCTTGAGAGTCTTATGATAAATACTGGCCACAACAGAGTTTTTAATGTACAGAATTTGACTGCTGTTGGCTTTCCCAGAAACATGCTGACTCATTCTGGATGCTACTGCAAACCAAACTGACCTCTCAGATGGTTAACCTCGATTTCAACTAGCCTGCTAACAATTTCCCTGAAGATCCTGTGAAGGTGGTTGTGGCTGAACACTCAGCTGTCTATCAATATATAAAATCTGCATTAAATTCAAGTATTTTGCTATTTTCAGGATCATTTTTCATTAACTCTACCTTTCAGTGGGGACACATAAATAAAATGCAGCTGCCTAGACATGCATATAGCAGGCAATTATTTATAAACCCTTTAAAGGAACAATGTCAAGTCAAATTAACTGTTTTCAAAGGTGTCTTATCTGTGATACAACCCAAGATTAATTTACTAGAAAGAAATTGAGTTATTCAGGTCATTTCACTGCCTATGCTCAGTTACTCAATCAATTTCACTCAAGTTGCATATCATGTCTAACTGCAGAATGCAGTGGTATAATTCAAAGCTCACTGCCATCAACCTGATTGTGACTCATAGCAACCCCCACTGGGTTTTCAAGGCTGTGAATCTTTCTGGAAGCCTCATCTTTCTTCCACAGAGCTGCTTGTGGCTTCGAATCATCGACCTTTGGTTACCAGCCCCAAATGCCTTAACCACTACACCACCAGAGCTCCCTGTTCCTACATGTGGGGTGTTTTTCTCCTCCACTATTGAAGGTGTGTAGTTGGCTGGTACTTTTCTTCCCAAGGAAACAATGAGACACCAAAAAATGCTAGGATTTTTGTAATAAAAACTTGATTCCAAGCATAGTTTCCACAATCCCTGTAAGTCAAGAAATGATTATCAGGACAAAGACAAGCTCAGAGATCAGTTCCCAGAGAGACTAAAGGAAAATTCTAGTTTCTCACTGGCTAGGCTCTACCAAAGCTGAAGATAACCAGTATCACACCATACAGTTCACTTTCACAAATAAATATTGTGCTATATGTGGAAAAGAAGAGACGACCAAAGTGGATGAAGAAGAGACTCTGAAATTTGCCCTTGAGCAGAGAGTAGCTAAAGCAGATGGAAGAAATGACAAGATAAAGGAGCTGAACAGAATATTTCAAAGAGCAGCTCGAGCAGACAAAACCAATTACTATAATGAAATGTGCAAAGACCTGGAGTTAGAAAACCAAAAGGGAAGAACACGCTTGGCATTTCTCAAGCTGAAAGAATTGAAGAAAAAATTTAAGCCTCGAGTTGCAATATTGAGAGATTCTATGGGCAAAATATTGAATGATGCAGGAAACATCAAGAGAAGATGGCAGGAACACACAGAGTCACTGTACCAAAAGAACTGGTCGATCTTCATCCATTTCAGGAAGTGGCATATGATCTAGAACCAATGGTACTGAAGGAGGAAGTCAAAGCTGCAATGAAAGAACTGGCGAAGAACAAGGCTCCAGGAATTGACAGAATATCCATTGAAATATTTCAACAAATGGATGCTCCATTGGAGGCACTCACTTGGTTAGGCCAAGAGATTTGGAAGACAGCTACCCGGCCAACTGACTGGAAGAGATCCATATTTGTATCCATTCCAAAGAAAGGTGATCCCACAGAATGTAGAAATTATAGAACAATATCATTAATATTGCACACAAGTAAGATCTTACTGAAGATAATTCAAAAACTTTTGCAGCAGTATATTGACAGAGAACTTCCAGAGGTGCAAGCAAGCTGGATTCAGAAGAGGACATAGAACAAGGGATATCATAGCTGTTGTCAGATGGATCTTGGTTCAAGGCAAAGAATACCAGAAAGATGTTTACTTGTGTTTTATTGACTATGCAAAGGCATTTGATTGTGTGGATCATGACAAATTATGGATAACATTGAGAAGAATGGGAATTCCTGAACACTTGATTGTACTCATGAGGAACATGTACCTTGACCAGGAGGCTGTCATTTGAACAGAATAAGGGGGCACTACATAGTTTAAAATCAGGAAGGGAGTGTGTCAGGGTTGTATCCTTTTCCCACACTTATTCAATCTATATGCTGAGCAAATAATCTGAGAAGCTGGACTATATGAAGAAAAACGTGGTATCAGGATTGGAGGAAGAATCATTAACAACCTGAGATATGCAGATGATACAACTTTGCTTGCTGAAAGTGAGGATGACTTGAGGCACTTACTGATGAAGGCTGAAGAATACAGTCTGCAGTATGGATTACGTCTCAATATAAAGAAAACAGAAATCCTCACAACTGGACCAATGAGCAGCATCACAATAAATGGAGAGAAGATTGAGGTTGTCAAAGAATTCACGTTGCTTGGTTCTACAATCAATGCCAATGGAAGCAGCAGTCAGGACATAAGACGACGTGCAGCATTGGCAAAGTCAACCAAGAAGGAACTGTTTCAAGTGCTGAGGAGCAAGGATGTCTCCTTGAGGACTAAGGTGCGCCTGACACAAGCCATGATATTTTCAATTGCCTCGTATGCATGTGAGAGCTGGACAATAAATAAGGAAGAGTAAAGAAGAGTTGATGCTTTTGAGCTGTGGTGCTGGCAAAGAATGCTGAAAGTACCATGGACTGCTAAAAGAACTAACAGACCTGTCCTGGAGGAAGTGCACCTGAAATGTTTCTTGGAAGCGAGAATGGCCAGACTTCATCTTGCCTATTTTGGTCATGATGTCAGAAGGGACCATTCCCTGGAGAAGGATGTCATGCTTGGTAGGGTGGAGGGTCGACGAAAGAGGGGGAAGCCTTCAACGAGATGGATTCACACAGTGGCTGCGATGATTGGCTCAAGCACAGCAGCGATCATGGAGCTGGCGAAGGATCGGGCAGTGTTTTGTTCTGCTGTACATGGGGTCGCTATGAGTCAGAAACAACTCGACGGCACCTAACAACAACAACATATGTGGAATCCACACCTATTAAAAATACATATGTATCTTTTGATCTATATATTGATTGAACCTAAGTAAATCCAAGGGAAGACACTAACTTTTCTCATTAAAGCCTCATTTCTGTTTCTCCTGTGAGCCAGTGTATTTCCAATCAATTTCTAATGGGAAGCACTGGTTTTCATTTTAGAATAAAACTCAATAGCCTTTAGTTTTTTTATTCAATGGGTCTATTTCTATATGTACACTTCCAAGGACAACTGCAAGTTGGCAGCACACAAAAAGAAGTAGGCTTTCTTAGAAGATACAGTGAAGTTCAACTCAGGGTGGGCATAATTACCAAGGAACATACAGGAAAAAATGTACCAAAATACAGCTTCCTGGACCTAACCCTACAAATATCTGAGAACAATTTCATATTGACAGATGTGTCTCTAATAAGGGAACTCGTAACAGTGGAGAAGGGTCCCAGACTGGAAGTCAGGATATTTTTGCTTTATTAGCTGATGACAAGTTGGGCCTGACTCATGGCGACCCCAAGCACAAGGAAATAAAATGCTGCTTGGTCCTGTGCCATCCCCATGACTGGATGCAGATAAGACCTTTGTGATCCATAGGATTTACCTTGGCTGATTTTGAAAAGAGATTGCCATGTCTTTCTTCCTAGTCCATCTTAGTCTGGAAGCTCTGCTAAAACCTATTCAGGATCATAGCAACACGTAGGAAAACTAACCAGCTCATGGTCTTGGATAAGTCACTTCATATATTGGTACCCTGGTGAGGAGATGGACCACAGGCTAAGGTTTTTGCCATCAGGAGCATGGGAGGGAACCACTAGTTTAACCTGGGGCCATTCCTAGCACTGGAGAAAAAAGGAGACAGAAGCCATCAAAGAATGACTGTCTTAGTTCTCTAGTGCTGCAATAAGAGAAATACCACAAGCACATGGTTTCAACAAACAGAAACTTACTATCTTACAGTTTGGGAAGCTAGAAATCCAAATTCAGAATGTCAGCTTTAGAAGACTAGGCTCGAAGTCCAAGTTCAGAGTGCCAGTTCTAGGGGCTGCATGGAGGCCCCTCAACCTTAGACTTCAGCTTTGCCTTCCAAGACCACTGGAACAAGCTGGAGGCTTCTGCTGACTCACACAGCTGCTGGCTGGTGAGGCTGATGAGTCCAAGACTGTCAGGTAAAATGGCAGATTGTAGGTTCACAGACTGAGAAGGCAACAATCCCAAGATTGGCAGAAAACACGGCAGACTACTGATTCAAATCCAGTAACTGGAGATGAAGACTGAACTAAATGCAGAATCTTTTCTATATATCCATTGGAAGCAGGCCACATCTAGAAGGGAACTCTCCTTCAACTGATTAACTGCTCACAGCAGGTTCTACCATGGAAGTGATAACACCAGGTCCAATCTCATCATGGGGAATAACTGCATCTAGCTGTCAAGCCACTCAAAATCATGACCTAGCCAAGATGGCATACAACTTTAACTACCTAAATGACCAAAGCAGGAAATCAGAACTAGAAATCAACTGGTCAAGGTGGGGCATATCTAGAAGAAATATCCTAACTAGGGACCTGAGCTTCTATTATGGTCATCCTTTTCTCATGGAACTGCTACTTAGATGGGTCTTCTCCTCTACATTGAAGGACTACAAAGAGGTGGGTGAGTTGGGGAGCACAATGAAAGTGAGTAGGTGGGCTTTCTTAGTTCCAAAGGCTACTGGCAATACCAAAATGCCACAAAAATACTTAATATTATTAATCACCCCTCCAGCTGGCAGAAGTAAAAAAATATCAGGTATGGTTAAAAGAGTAAATGAAATGTTGCTTGTACCACCATGTGTTTTAGCAGATGACAATCATGGATATCTGTGCACATCTGTTGTGGTGACTCACCTGGTTAGCTCGGCTTATAAGTAAGTAACCTTCCAGTTTATGTATCTGAAAGCAGCTGTCACTCAAGAGTCACTAAATACAACAGCAAGCAAGCCCAGAGAAAACATGCCCTTCTCTGAAATATTAAAAGTAAGTGCCAATGGCAATTAATAGAATACAAAAGTGACCAGCCACTCCTCAGAAGGAAGGGCAATCTACTTCCGTAGTGATACTGCCTCAGAAACCCAAGGAGGGGTCGCTATGAGTCAGTTCCAACTCGACGGCACATAACAACAAAGTGAAGAAGTCTTACCTATGGGAGTCAGCTAACAAGTGTCCCATATTTTAGTTATACACCCCTTACCTGGACAGTGAATCTAGAACATAGTAAAATGACAGCCTCAGGGCTCTAAACAAGTGGTGGTACTCCAGATGCCTCATAACCTCACTAGATGTATGTAATACATATAAACATCTAGTTTTATCACTGTAATTATTGATAGGATGAACTCATTTCTATCACAGATTTAGGCCTCAAGATAGTCTACAAAGCTCGTGGAAGTTAAGTTCTACATGTAACAGCATTACTTCTTGATAATAATATATTTTTTTTTTGCTTGTTTTAATAATAATAAAAAAATACTATTACAAATTAGAATTTAACCAGGATTGTAGTCTTCAAAGTCAGATGGACCAGGGCTTGAATCACACTTAAGAACCACACTTGGGCAAGTAATTCAGTCTCTGAGTTTCAGATCCATGGTGTTTAAGGTAGATTTAAAGCTCTAACCCAGAACAAGAAAGAAATGAGGCTTTTAGAACAGCAGGGGCAGCTGATGGCAAGCCAGAAACACAGTAGTGTAGAACACAGAGGATTTCTGAAGAAGTTGGATAACTGGCTCAAGACAGAGGGGGAAGGGTAAACAACCCCCCGAAAAGAACGAGAGAGATTTGGCAAAGATTGTTAGTCTGTCCTATCACTCTTCCCATCTACCTTAGTAGCAGAGACCTCTGGTTCCAGCTTGTCACATGACCAGCCATGTGAGTAGAAATGCTGTGTGATAGCTTCCAGAAAACTACTTTTTTGTGTGTGCACTTTTTTGTTGTTGCTGTTGTTAAGTGCCGTCGTTTCCGACTCATAGCGAACCCCATGCACAGCAGAACGAAACAATGCCCAATCCCGCGCCAGCCCCACAATCCCTGCTATACTTGAGCTCATCATTGCATCCACTGTATCAATTCATCTCGTTGAAGGCCTCCCCCTCTTTCGTCGACCCTCCACCCTACCAAGCATGACATCCTTCTCCAGGGAATGGTCCCTTATGACAACATGACCAAAATAGGTGAGACGAAGTCTGGCCATTCTTGCTTCCAAGGAGCATTCTGGCTGCACTTCCTCCAGGACAGATCTGTTAGTTCTTTTAGCAGTCCATGGTACTTTCAGCATTCTTCGCCAGCACCACAACTCAAAAGCATCAACTCTTCTTCGGTCTTCCTTATTCATTGTCCAGCTCTCACATGCATACCAGGTGATTGGAATGATCATGGCTTGCGTCAGGCACACCTTAGTCCTCAATGAGATATCCTTGCTCCTCAGCACTTGAAACAGTTCCTTCGCAGTTGACTTTCCCAATGCTACACATCGTCTAATGTCCTGACTGCTGCTTCCATTGGCATCGATTATAGAACCAAGCAACGTGAATTCCTTGACAACCTCAATCTTCTCTCCATTTATTGTGATGCTGCTCATTGGTCCAGTTGTGAGGATTTTTGTTTTCTTTATATTGAGACGTAATCCATACTGCAGACTGTATTCTTCAACCTTCATCAGTAGGTGCCTTAAGTCATCCTCACTTTCAGCAAGCAAAGTTGTATCGTCTGCATATCTCAGGTTGTTAATGATTCTTCCTCCAATCCTGATACCACGTTTTTCTTCATACAGTCCAGCTTCTCGGATTATTTGCTCAGCATATAGATTGAGTAAGCGTGGAGAAAGGATACAACCCTGACGCACTCCCTTCTTGATTTTAAACCATGTAGTGTCCCCTTGTTCTGTTCGAACGACAGCCTCCTGGTCAAGGTACAGATTCCTCATGAGTACAATCAAGTGCTCGGGAATTCCCATTCTTCTCAATGTTATCCATAATTTTTCATGATCCATGCAATCAAATGCCTTTGCATAGTCAATAAAACACAAGTAAACATCTTTCTGGTATTCCCTGCCTTGAGCCAAGATCCATCTGACAACAGCTATGATATCCCTTGTTTCACGTCCTCTTCTGAATCTGGCTTGAACCTCTGGAAGTTCTCTGTCAATATAGTGCTGCAAACGTTTCTGAATTATCTTCAGTAAGATCTTACTTGCATGCGATATTAATGATATTGTTCTATAATTTCCACATTCTGTGGGATCACCTTTCTTTGGAATGGGCACAAATATGGATCTCTTCCAATCAGTTGGCCAGGTAGCTGTCTTCCAAATCTCTTGGCATAACTGAGTGAGTGCCTCCAATGGGGCATCTGTTTGTTGAAATATCTCAATCGGTATGCCATCAATTCCTAGAGCCTTGTTCTTCACCAGTTCTTTCATTGCAGCTTTGACTTCTTCCTTCATTACCACTGGTTCTAGATCATATGCCACTTCCTGAAATGGATGAAGAGAGATCAGTTCTTTTTGGTACAGTGACTCTGTGTATTCCTGCCATCTTCTCTTGATGTTTCCTGCATCATTCAATATTTTGCCCATAGAATCTCTCACTATTGCAACTCGAGGCTTAAATTTTTTCTGCAGTTCTTTCAGTTTGAGAAATGCTGAGCGTGTTCTTCCTTTTTGGTTTTCAGACTCCAGGTCTTTGCACATTTCATTATAGTAATTGGCTTTGTCTACTCAAGCTGCTTTTTGAAATCTTCTATTCAGCTCTTTTACCTTTGCGTTTCTTCCATTCGCTTTAGCTATTCTCCGCTCAAGGGCAAGGTTCAGAGTCTCTTCTGTCATCCACTTTGGTCTCTTCTTTTCTTGTCTTTTTAGTGATCTCTTGCTTTCTTCATGGATAATGTGTGTGCTTTGGGTGCAAATTTACAAAGCCAACTTGATTTGCATTCCATAGTTTGTGCACATTTGATTTCACAGCCCCATTACCATCTCCAATCATAAAAAACTCTCTTCCCCTCCCCTCCCTGTGATTACCCCCTCCCTGCTCCCTTCTCATCTATTCATTTCTGTCTGTCCAGTTTCCCCTGTATATGAATGCTGTCCCTCATAAGGATGTCTCATGGCTGATTGATCTAAGGGATGCATCTCCCTAGAGTAAGTGGGTGCATCGCCCTGGGGTAGGTGTACTGCAGGTAGGTCTTTCTACTGTTGGGCTGAGAGCCAGTCCAGGGAAGTGAGCCCATTTCTAGGCCTGAAGGGGAATCCAGGGCCATAGTCTCGGGGGTTCTACCAGTCTCTATCTAACCAGTAATCCCGGTCATTTCTGTGTTTTTGAATTTTGTCCCACATTTTTTCTCCCCGTCTATCCAGGAAGCTACTTCTAAGATGACAAAGTACCCTTTGCTCCTTTCTTCTATCTCACCATCCTGCTGCCTCAGCTCTAACTGCCATTGAGAAATAAGAGGATAAGGATCTCCCCATGTGGTGGAGTGGTGAGCTGGAAGGTGGCTGGGGCCCAAATGACTTCCTGGAGGTATCATACCAGCCCTGAACTGCCTATATCTAGATTTCATTTGGAGAAAAGTCAACACAATCTTTTTCAGGCCCTAATGTTGGATTTTCTAATAGATGCAACTGAACCTAATCCTAACTAAGAAAAAAACAAACAAACAAAAAAACCCAAAACACGTTGAGGGTAAAGGTGATCACAAGGAAGAAAAAGGAAAACAGAATTTGGGCCAATAATTGGTGATGTTCAGAAATGAGCCTCAATCAAATCTATTGCAAGGGGCTTTGCTGGGCCGGGGAGAAGGAGAACCCTATTTTAAGCAGTCCCAGGAGCCATTTTCCCATATACACTGATCTCCATGGTTAGGAGAGTGTTGGCATGTCATGTGTGCTACACATACTCAATGCTTTATTGTGGACTGTGGTTCCCTCCAATGTACACAGTGCCCTCATCAGTAATGTTTTCTGTAAACCTAGGCTAGAGAAACCAGGCAGCATTTCAAACATCTCCCATCCTCTTCTAGAAATAACCTCTCCCTGAGGCAACATGCTACCACTGAAAACAGAGTGAGTTGGGATATGGGAGGAGGGGTAAAAAAGTTGAAGGGAAAACTGTTTTAAGGAAATACAGAAAGAGCTTTGTTTCTTAAGCTACACAAACCAAATAAAAAATAGTTCTACTTTTATAGTCTTCATTCCCGGCTCTGGGGTGGCAGCATCAGACAAGGGACATGCTCACACCTGACTGCTGAGTTCTCTTCAAAAGATGTAAGGCTAAGTTTATCTTCCTTTCTTTTTATATTTGCAGCTATTGCCAATAGGAGAATCTGTTCTTTTAAAGCTGTTCCTATTCTAAGTAGTCACTATTTGTCTTTTATTTCAAGAAAACATTATTGTGCAAATGCTGCTAGGTCATATAATAAAAAACGCAGATTCAAAATGTTTCAATTTTTTCCCTTATTCAGAATGTTATTAAAAAACTTCAGGTTTGAACCTTTTCAAATTACCTCACTTAGTACTAAATTCTATGACTTATAATCCATGTCTACTTTTCACAGAGGTATAATTAGATACACATAAAGTACCATGGTTCTCCTCTTTATCCGTTTTTAAAGTGACTTAGTCATTCAACAAGTATTTATTGAGTACTTATTGTACGTCGCTTTTTGGGATGTATCAGTAAACAAAATAAAGACTCTTGTCCTCATCACACTCACATTCTAATAGTGAGTGTGTGTGTATGTCCTACTTCTCTCATAACATCAAAAGTTTCATGATTCCATCACCTAAAAATGAACCACCAATGAACCACAATCCCACTTAGAAAGTGAATACATTTAATCTACAACATGCAACGTGAATCTATAGGAGCAGGGGGTCAAATAGAGGCTGAAATAAAAGAATTTTTAATAAAATTAGAAAGTAACACCAAAAACTGTACTGTAGTATTTTTTTCTTTTGTGGTCCCAAACTGGCACTTTTTAAACTATAAATTTCTTGAGGACTGGGACTATGTGTTTGTTTGTTTTTTAGGAAAAATAATTTTATTTTTATAATTTAAAAATGGCAGCTACGTTATGGCATACAAGGTAAAGTCTGCATGAATTATAAAAATAAGAGACTTGAAAGAAATTTTTCTCAATTAATAGGCTGCTGTGGACTAGGGTCTCTGACCTTCTGGTTGAAGGTCTTCATCTACTTAGATACCATCTTTTTATGCAGATAACACGTGTTATGCCAGAACTGTTTTAATCTCATCATTTCCAAGTATTACATGTGTGGGTGCATTATTTATGGAAAATATGGTAATTATAATTACAGCAACCCACTGACTTAGGCAGGGTCACAATTAGGCTCATTTTCCAGTCCAGAATGAAGGCCTCACATAGCAAAGTCCATGAGGGTCGTATTTTATTTATCTTGAGTATCCACAGTGCCTAGAATGGTCTAATAACACAACACATTCAATAAATATCTGCCAAATGAATAAATGATCCCAACCACTATGTGTATTGTTATTACACAAGAATAATGTGCAGCTATTTTTTTAAAGACAGTCCAAAGTCTTGATAAACTAATGAGCTTTGGAAAACTGCTAGGCTGATTTCTAATGTAAATGTCTCTTCATGTCTTTTCTCTTCTTTCTCTGTGACTCTGCCTAGGAAGCTAAATACCAAGGTAAGAGACATAGATGAAGGTAGCTACAAAACGGAGATAAAATTTTAGCTGGCAAAATCTCCCAAAGCAGCATTGTCAGGAGGACTGTAAAACTGAGTGATCACTTGGTGAAAGTGACTAACTTTTATTTATCTCCTCTTACAAGTTTTGGTCTTTCCTTTGCAAATGACTGAATAGTTCTGGGTGAATACATTAAGGTTAGCTTTTCCTTCTCCATTTTTCCACCTGTAAAATAAAGAAAGGCTTATTTCTCAGGGAAGCTACTATCTTCAGAAGGCTGAAATATACAATTTTCCAGAGGAGTCCCTGGTTGGTACAAAGAGTTAACAAGCTTGACCGCTAACTGAAAGACTGGAGGTTGGAGTCCACCCAGAGGTGCCTCAGAACAAAGGCCTGGTGATCTGCTTCTGAAAAAGCAGCCACTGAAAACCTGACGGAGCACATTTCTGCTTTCTAACATGTGGGGTTGCCAGGAGTCCGAATCAAGTCTATGGCAAATGATTTGGTATTTCTTTTGCTTAGTGAACAAAATGTTTTATGAGTAGATCATTTTGTGGTCAAGCATTTTTTTCCCCCCAAATGCCTTTTTGATACCTGAGAAGGGGCACTGCAGGAAAGGCCAGAAAGTTCACTGATCCTAGCGGCTGCTGTGGGGTTGCTGGAACTGATGAGGACAGGAGGGCTGATCTCCATGGAGTGGCGGTTCTGGGATGCCTGGGAGGACTTGTTGGCCATGGTGAGGGAGGTGAAGGAGTGCCGCTTTTTGGTGTTCTTCTTGGTGTCAGAGTGCTTTGGGGCAGTGCTGCCCTGGGCTGCCACTGAGGTACATTCTCCAGAGTCCACCCCTGGAACAGGAGGCTTATCCCATTCTATCAGTTGCTTAGCTGTTGAGTTAAACTGCAAAGCAACCAACAAATTGACACAAGAAGATTAGACAGTGCTGAAGGATTCAATGACATTTATTTTCAACGTTCCATTATCTTTGTCTATATCTATAACTTATAGTCACCACTTTAAGGTATGCATATGCAAGTATATATTTTTTCATAATGAGATGTCTTTCATTCCACCCATGTGGCAAACAGATGTTAAATCAAAAATAAACGACCTCATTACAATACTTTACAATATTACAGTCGTTAATTGCCAGAGAGTTCATTCTCAACTCATGGCCACCCCATGTACAATGGAACAAAATGCTGCCCAGGCCTGTGCCATTCCCAAGATCATTTTCAGATGGAATTTTTGTTATCTATGGGGTTTAAGCATAGGTACTGAAACAAGGCGGGCTTGTGCTTACTCACTGATCTGCACCGAACACTTTCCTTTGTTACCCTCCCGAGAGGGACCGGGTCTCCGGGAGCTAGGTAAGCACGGGCGGGCTTGTGCTTAGTCCCTGGGAGCGAGGTAAGCATGGGCAGGCTTGTGCTTACTCCCCAGGAGC
>NW_006921951.1:2869646-2870988 GCF_000298275.1 Orycteropus afer afer
GGGATCGGGCAGTGTTTCGTTCTGCTGTGCATGGGGTCGCTATGAGTCGGAAACGACTCGACGGCACTTAACAACAACAACGTGGGGTTTTGACTGGCTAAGTTTTGGAAGTAGATTACCAGGTTTTTCTTTCTGGATTGACTTAGTTTTGCAAGCTCTGATGAAACCTGTTCAGCATTATACCAACACACGCCCTGTACCGATGGGGTTATCCATGTGGTACACTGGCCAGGAAGACAACCCATATCTCCTACATGGAAAGTGAGGATTCTACCACTGAAACACCAACATCCTCTAATGAAAGACTATCAAAAGCTAAAACCCCTGCTGTCAAGTGATTCCAACTCACAGTTACCCTACAGGACAGAGCAGAACTGCCCCACAGAGTATCCAAGCCTATAATATTTATGGAAGCAGACTGCCATATCTTTCTCCCGCACAGTGGCTGGTGGGTTTGAATCACAGATCTTTTGGCTAGAAGCCAAGTGTTTTAACCACTGCACTCTAACGCAAGACTCCAAACCAAACCAAACTCACTGCCATTGAGTTAATTCCGACTCACAGCAACTCCCATTGGGTTTCACGGAAGCAGACAGCCTCATCATATTCCATGGAGTGGCTAATGGGTTAGAACCACTGACCATTTGGTTAGCAACCAAATGCCTTAACCACTACACCACCAGAGCTGCTTAATGTAAGACTTCTTAGAAAGGTTAAAAAAAATATTTTAAAAAACCCCCAGAAACTCAGGATGTCTAATTTTGAAAGTTGCCTGTAGTAAACAAAGACTTATTTCAGTTCACAGGTGAAAATTAGAGAAGAGTGGGGACCACACAATCAAAAGATATCTCTGCCTGACTGGACACACCCTGTTTCCCAATGATGAACAAGTTTTTTTTTTTTTTTAAAAAAAAAAACACATTTGAAGATGGAGGGGCAACTTTTGGATTTGGAAAAAAGAGCCAGAAGACAGAAAAAGAAGTCATTAAATGTTTCAGGCAGTTTTATGTAAATTAACATCCTGCCTCTATATATTGCCCAGGAACCTTACAAAAAATGGTGGGAGAAATTCTTGATACATTTTTTTGGTCACATCATTGCATCAGTTATTGTCATACATGCTCAAATTTTAAATCATAATAGAGTAAGACAAAAATTCAAGTCTTGTTGGTAAGTTAACTTAGTCTATTTGAAAAGTTGTCTGAGTTACAGCAAGAGTTAAAAGGGTCAAAAGCTGTGTAGTACAATGGAATACTATGCAACGCTAAAGAATAATGTAGAATCTGCAAAACACCGCATAACGTGGATGAACTTGGAGGACATTATGCTGAGCGAAATAAGT
>NW_006921951.1:2872276-2885608 GCF_000298275.1 Orycteropus afer afer
TTTTGTTTTACCTAAGGTAAAATAAAACATTTCCATAAACTTCACTGATAACAAGCTACATATTAGCTTACCTAGATATTACAATAATAAGAAAACATTGAGCACATATTTTTTTACCCACTCATAAAAACACAATAAATACTAAGATGAAAAATAAACATATTAGGTGATATTAAGGATCTGTCTTCCATAATATAAGAGATATTTTCCCATCTCAACTTTACATGCTCAGCACTTCAAAAATGCCTTTTTATAAAATACAACATCAAGTGTTATTTTCTACCCACCTAAGTGGTTAGGAAGGAGCTATAATGGTGTAGTTGTTATAGCACTGGACCACTAACCAAAATGTCAGCAGTTCAAACCCACCAGCGGCTCCACAGAAAAAGACGAGGCAGTATGCTTCCATAAAGATTTACAGCCTTGGAAACCTTATGGAGAAGTTCTATTCTGTCCTATAGGATTGCTATGAGTCGGAATTGACTCAATGGTAGTGGGTTTGGTGTTTGGAAATGGTTAGCTCATTTTCAATCACCTTACATGCATGTGAAAGCTGGACAATGAATAAGGAAGACTGAAGATGAGTTCATGTCTTTGAATTGTGATTTTGGCAAAGAATATTGAAAATACCATGGACTGCCAGAAGAACAAACAAATCTGTCCTGGAAGAAGTACAGCCAGAATGCTCCTTGGAAGCAAGAACGGCCAGATTTCATCTCATCTACTTTGGTCATGTTGTCAAAAGGGACCATTCCCTGAAGAAGAAC
Source organism: Orycteropus afer afer (assembly GCF_000298275.1). Lineage (NCBI taxonomy): Eukaryota > Metazoa > Chordata > Mammalia > Tubulidentata > Orycteropodidae > Orycteropus > Orycteropus afer. The sequence goes on from NW_006921951.1 coordinate 2,873,044, forward strand.
ATCATGCTTGGTAAAGTGGAGGGTCGGCAAAAAGGGAAGACCCTCAATGAGATGGACTGACACAGTGGCTGCAACGATGGGCTAAAGCATAGCAAGGATTGTGAGGATGGCGCAGGACCAGGCAGTGTTTCCTTCTGTTGTACAGTACACAGGGTTGTTTTGAGTCAGAGCCAACTCAAAGGCACTTAACAACAGGACCATGTCTTATCACCTTGTTATGAGAACATCCTATTAGAAGAATGGAAACTTGCTTCCACTCCTCAAAAAACTGTGTTAATTGCAGCTGTGTTAATTGCATCTATCTCCTATAGATGATTGCAAACTGATTGACAATTAGTTCCTGAGGGTCCCTAGGGACTGGAATTCAGCTGGTCTGTCTGGTCTGTAATTAGCAGAGTAAATCTTTTTCAAGAAACAGGTATACCTCTTCTTCAGATCTCAAGGTTTTTACATGTGATAAACTTTGAAGAATAATAGGCAGCAATGCCACCTATGAATGCCTTAAGTACCAATGGCAAAGAAAAAGGATCATAATGACTTGTTGTGGTATATGTTTAGGGGTAAAAGAATGAGGTGCTATTAAAGGGTGGCCCTATAATGGTCTTTGGCTAGGAGAGCTGCAATTTACAAATCCTATCTTGGTCTCTGGAAGCTCTGGTAGCATGGTGGCTAAGACACTTGCCTGCTAACCAGACGGCTGGCGGTTCAAACCCACCAGCCACTCCTCGGAAGGAAGGTTGGGCAATTCTACTTCCGTAGTGATACTGCCTTGGAAACCCAAGGAGGGGTCGCTATGAGTCGGGGCCGACTCGACGGCACATAACAACAACAACAACAACAATCTTGGTCTCTGGTGGCATACTGCCTAAGGCATTTGACTGCTAACCAGAAGCCTGGCAGTTCAAACCCACCACCCACTCCTCGGAAGGAAGGTCCTGGGAGGTCCCCAAGAGAACTAAATACACAAAGGAAGCAAAGTAATATTTTATTATTATGGTGGGGTGTCTCAAGCCTCAGTGTTGGTCACTAATAAACTGCAGTGAACCATGAAGTGGTGAGGTCCTCTTTTCTACACAGGTGGACCCAAGTAATCTGGGATCAAAGCAGGCAGAAGAGCCATTCCATGTCCCCATACCAAACTTAATCACCCCAATGATATGCAAGGCCAGCACACCCAGCAATGCCAGAAGAAAAGGAGCCAGAGAAGTTTTCTTCTGGTATAAATAAGCTCATTGTGGTCCCAAGGGTCCAATCTCCAAAAGCAAGACTTAATCAGTGTCTTGAAATGTGACCAATCAATTCAGTACTCCTGCTACACGGAATAAGAAGTAGGGGAAAGTGTTGAGAGGACTTCCTCCCCAAAGAAACAAGGAATATGAATACAGGGACCTATCACTTCTACTTGGTATCATGGTTAAATTAACTTGGGGATCAAAGGGTAGGCAGCATTAGCTATAATTCTTTAGAAATATTCTGAAATATCACCATTATGGCCATATTTAGCAGCTCTAATGGTGCAGTGCCTAAGGCTTTTGACTGCTAACCAGAAGGCTGATGGCTGTTCAAACCCACCAGCCACTCCACAGAAGAAAGATAAGGCAATAAAAGTCTGTAAAGATTTACCACCTTGGGAACCCAGTGGGGGTCGCTTTGAGTCAGAAGTGACTCAATGGCAGTGGGTTTGGTTTTAGTTTTATGGTCATATTTAACCAAGTGTCAGTTACAGTTTATATTGTGCTAATAATTAAGGTTTTGATATGCTGTGCTCTTGTAGAAACATCCCAGAATCAAAGTATTATTCCCTATATTTCCTGCTGTTTTCCTCACTAGTGTTTCCTGCCTGTCTTTTTCTATGACTCTATTCCAATAAAGGAATAAAGGGAGTTCTGGTAGCATAGTGCCTAAGGCACTTGACTGCTAACCAGAAGTCTGGTGGTTCAAACCCACCAGCTACTCCTCGGAAGGAAGATGGGGCAATCTACTTCCATAGTGATACTGCCTCGGAAACCCAAGGAGGGGTCGCATGAGTTGGGTCCGACTCGACAGCACATAACAACAACAACATTCCAATAAACATACATCCAACACTTATTATATGCTGGATAATGTGTTAGGTGCTAGAGATCTACAGATGCAAAAAATGATTCCTGCCCTTAAGGAGCTTAAATAGACATAAATGAGTGCTTTCCATAATACTATTATGTCTAGCTTCTGTTGCTAAACAAAGTATTCATCCATATTGCTCCATGAATCTGTAGTTCTTTCTTTTAAAACTGTTGTGTAATATTCCATTGTGTGAATATACCAGTTTATTTAGTCATTCTATTGTTGATTAAGGAGCTCTGGTGGTGTAGTGGCTAAGGCATGTGTCAGCTAACCAGGTCAGAGGTTCAAATCCACCAGCTGCTCTATGGGAGGAAGACGAGACAATCTTATTTCCACAAAGATTTACAATCTCAGAAACCCAACGGGGATCCTATGAGTTGGAATCCACTCAATAGCAGTGGTTTTTTTTTTTTTTTTTTGTTGACTGGGAGCTCTGGTAGCACAGTGGTTAAAGCATTCAGCAGTTAATCAAAAGTCAGTGGTTCTAACCCATCAGCTGCTCCATGGGAGAAAGATGAAGCAGTTTGTTTCCATAAAGATTTACAGCATTACAAACCCTATGGGGCAGTTCTACTCTGTCAGATAGGGTCATCTCCATGGCAGTGGGTTTTTGTTGTTTTTTCAATTGTTGATTGACATTTGGGCTCTCCTTCCTTCCTATCTTCCCTCCCTCAAACCCTCCTTCCATCAGACTTTGACTATTAAGAGCAATGCTGCTATAAATAATTTTGCGCCTGTCTTTTGGTAGACATAAGCACTCATCTTGATATTGGTTATATGCCCAGGACATAGGGCTTATCCAATGCTTAGAAAAGTAGAATCTATATGCAAAAGCACAGGTATGCAGGTAGACACATCATGGTGTGGTGGAACAGGCAAAATGGCAGGCAGACCACAGTTATTGTCCTAGCACAACCATTAACTAACTTTGTGACCTTGAAGAAGGCATTTTACCTGTCTTGCTCACAGCTTCCTCATCTATAAGAGGAAGCTGGAGCCTATGATCTTTATTTTATATCTCTCTTAGCTCTCCAATGTATAATGCATAAGTTCTCTTGAAAAGAACATGATTCATTTTCCTGTTTCACTCCTTTCATTTCTATTCCTCTAAATAGCCTGGTATATTTTTCTTGCATTTCATTTTTATGCATCTACAGTTGTATTTGCTAGCAAGATGTTGTCTACTTTAATATTACTTAGACTTTTTCTGAAGTAGCAGAGGTCAGTATTAACTCCTCCTCCTCCTTGCTTCTTTTATGGGTTCCAAAAAAATCATAAAGTTAAGACTATTTGGTAGAGGCATTAGGGAAATCAAGCAGAAACTTAAAGAGGCTTTTGTTGTAAGTTAACCTTCAGTAACAACAGGAAAGCAAGGATCTGACAGCTTTTAATGGAATTTTGATAAAGTTCATTTATGAATGTTTGTTTGAGCTCAGGAGTGTGGGCTTTTCATGACATTTATCTAACCATGACCTTTAAGTTTAGGAGTGCACTCATGAGCTACAAAATAAATTTGTATCCTAAAATGCTTTCTTCTATGCATTTGTTAAGGAACACTTGACAAGAGATAGGATGAATAAAAGGTAAAATTCAGTATCTTGGAGCTACAAGCAGGACTAAAGAGACCCATCAAACACTAAAACTTGCACATTTTGGGGAAAAGCTGGAAACATAAAGAATGAGTTTTTGAGGGTTATTAGAAGCATAAATAAATATCAGAGAGGAAACACTGACAAAAAAAATAACAAGACAGCTTAAGAAATACTAAAATAACTTTTTTGTGCATGGCTGTCCTCATTACTAAAGGAAATATGGTCTTTTCAAAACACAAACTTACATTTTTTTTACAAGGAGAAAATGTCTTTTTTAATGAATCTTTACAGATGATTGAAGCCCTAGCTTTTGAGCACTAAAACCAAACCAAAAACCAAACACACTGCCGTAGAGTTGGATCCAACTCATAGCGACCTCTCCTTGGGTTTCCGAGGTGGTATCACTAGGGAAGTAGATTGCCCAACCCTCCTTCCGAGGAGTGGCTAGTGGATTTGAACCGCCAGCCTTCTGGTTAGCAGTCAAATCCCTTAGGCACTATGCCACCAGAGAATACAAATAGTAGGACTGAGAAGAGAACTAATACATAGCCCACCAGAGTGTCCTGAACAAAACAGTTTTTCAATAAAAGGAAAATAAAGACTTTTAAAATTTTATTATAAAAGTAATATACATTCATTGTTTTTTATAAAGGAAATAAATAGACTACTTGTTGTTGTTGTTTATGTGCCATCGAGTCATCTCCGACTCACAGAGAGCCCTCCTTGGGTTTCTGAGGCAGTATGTCTACGCAAGTAGATTGCCCAATCTTCCTTCTGAAGAGTGGCTGGTGGGTTTGAACCACCAACCTTCTGGTCAGCAGTCAAGTGACTTAGGCATTACACCACTAGAGCGCCCAAATAGACTACTAGGAAGAAAAAAGTGAAAGGTCTCAGATAGCTCTCTACTTCTGACTCCCCCAACACATTTCTCAGATGTATCTATTACATTTAAGAGTTTAACACATATCCTTGCAAATATTTTCTATGTAGATTTTGTTAAACATACATATACTTAATTAGTTCTTTAACACAAATGAAGCCAAGCAATACACACTATTCTCTCCCTTACCCATATCTCATGGACATCTTCCCATGTCAAGAGATTGGTTGATAGTATGATATTCCATTGGATAGAGATATCATCATATAATATATGTTGGCATGTTAGTGCAAGCGTGTCAGTAGGTAAATACCCAAAAAGTGAAATTGCTAGAATAAAGAGTAAACTTGAAGAAATTTCTTTGATGGTTATTACTAAATTGCTTTTCAAAAAAGTGCCAATTTTCATTACATACAAGAGTGTATGAAAGTTTCTATTTCTGCTTATTGTTAACAATATTAGGTGTTATCAGTCTTTTTATTTTAAATATCTATTGTTGGAATATGGGGCTCTAGTGGCATAGTGGGTAAGGTATTTGGCTGCTAACCAGAAGGTCAATGGTTCAAACACACCAACTGCTCCTCAGGAGGAAGATGAGGCAATCTACTTATGTAAAGAATTATAGGCTTGGAAACCCAATGGGGGTCGCTATGAGTCATAAATGACTCAATGGCAGTGGGTTATTATTGGAGAGGTGAGAAACTATATTATATTGTTTTAATTTGTATTTCTTAATTGTTAATGAAGAATCTTTTTTTTTCTTCCTTTCTGGGGTTCATGTATTCTCATAGTTTATTCATTTGTCTATTGGGCTGTTGGTCTTTTTTCTTATAGATTTCTAACCAGTAACCAGTTGCCACTGAGTCAATGCCAACTCATGGTGACCCCATGTGTGTCAGTGTAGAATTGTGCTAGATAGGGTTTTCAATGGCTGATTTTTCTGAAGCAGATCACCAGACTTTTCTTCTGGGGTGCCTCTGGGGGCCCTGAACCTCTAGCCTTTTAGTTAGCAGCTGAACATGTGAGTCATTTGCATCACCCAGTGACTCCATAGATTTGTAAATGTTCTTTATATAATATATAGTTTTAATATATGATACACACACACACAATGTCCATCAAGTTAGAAACACTGTTCGTTTGCTTTTTAACTACATGTATGTTTGTTATAAACATTTTATTTTTTTTACAAGACAAACTTTATTAATCTTTTCTACCATTATGGTCTCTCAACTAAACATCAGGCTTTAAAAACCTTCTCATTCTATAACTATTTTTAAAAAGACACCTACTTTTTCTCCCCTTTCCTTTCTTTTATGTCTCCCCATCTTTGGGCCATATGAACATTTGCTTTTGTGCAAAGGATAAAGTAAGAATAAGACTTTATTTTTCCACATGGCTCAGCAATTGTCCCATCACAATTCATCAAACTGTCTGTCTTTTCCTCACTGGTCTGAAACACCACTTTTATAAAGCCATAGTTTAAATGTAGCACTTCACCATTCTGCTGCTCTGCTAGGAACAAGGTTCCTTCCTCCAGATAGCCGGGCACTTTGAAGAAAACCACTTGAATGCCATGGAATAGAAAGTCATAGCCATTTATATGCTTTTGGCCTAAATGAAAATACCTTGTCTCACCTTGCAAAATGTATTTGTTTTACACAATGGCCATGAAGAATTTGTATTACCATTAGTCTTTTGTTCTTCCTTGCAATTTAGGTAACAAGGTTTTTATTTTTGGATGACCCAACTACAAAAACAAGTTCAGTCTTCATTTATAATCCAAGACTCACCCACGGAAGAGGAATAATTAGAGAGACCAAAGGGATTACTCAGGAGTCTATTTAAATTGACAAGGAAGCCTCCCTCAGGTAGCAACTCCACTTAGGCCTCTGTAAATATTTGTTGAATGAATAAAAATGTTTGTCTCTTAGTACTGTCAAGGGAAGAAAGGGCTGCCTCTTCAATTGCACTGTCCAACTGAAGTAGAATGTGAACTACATATGTAATTAAAAGTTTTCTAGTAGCCACAGGAAAAAAAGAAAAAGAAACAAGTAAAATTAATTTTAATATATTTTGCTTAACCCAATATATCATGTAATCATAAAAAAAAATGACTGACAGAGTTTAATTCTGTGTGTACTTTGTACTTAACATATTTCACTTTCAACTACCACAACATAGCTACTGGCTACTGTACTGGACAGTTCAGTTCTAGACCTCCAATAGCTCAGAGGGCGAATGAGCAGCTCCACGCTGTCCTCCTGGGGCCCGTTAAGCACAAAGAATTTGCTGAACAGGGAAAGGAAGACTGAAACTATTTCCCTGACCTCCCACGGCCCACATTTCTGAAGCCTCCTGACCCCTGAAGAAGTTCACTGGTAACGACAACAAGGGTAACTCATTTAAGCAGTAGGACCGTGAAGAACATGGACTCATGATACAAACCCCACTCCATCTTGCTAAGGGAAAAGGATATTCAAAGTAACTGCCTCACTGTACCAGCTTAGGAAGGTGAAACATCAGTTATCCAGCTCCTCACTTATTCTAATTATTTTAACCTCTGTTGGCCCTAGCTATGGGAAAAAAAAAAAACCTACATATTTTCTTTTCGGGTTTCTGAATTTGAAATAGAGGAAGAAATGGTACACTTTATTGAAAGCCTAAAAATAATTTTAGTTTATTTCTTATGAGTAAAGGAGGAGATCTGGTGGTGTAGTGCCTAAGGCATTTGACTGCTCCTCAGAAGGAAGTTTGGGCAATCTACTTCTGTAGAGATAACCACCTCGGAAACCCAACGAGGGGTCACTATGAGTTGGAACCAACTCAAGGGCAGTGACTTTTACGAATAAGGAAAGTTAGATAAAATCATTTATACAATTCTTCTTTCCCCCTGTTCAGTCTCCCTAACCAGACATTCTCCTTTTCTATTCAAACCCTAAAGTTGAAGGTCTAGGTTGGAGTCAGGCTCTGCCCCTCCCTGATTGAGTAAACATGAGTGGGCCACTTAAATTCCCAGGCTTCAGTTTCCTTGCAATGCAAACAAAACGCAACACACTGCTGTGCGACCCCTCTGAGTTAGCTGTCTAAAATAGGGATGGTGATATCAATTAACCCTTGGGTGGGGCAAATATCAGTTTGTGCTCAACTGCTACTTAAAGGTCAACAGTTCAAACCTACCCAGTGGCTCCATGGAAGAAACATCTGACATTCTGCTTCCATCAAGATTACAGCCATGAAAACTTTATGAGGCAGTCTACTCTGCAACACGAGGTGTCACCATAAGTTGGAACAGACTCGACAGCATTGAATTTGGGTTATTTGTTGTTGTTAATATCAATGCTGCTTACCCAAGGTAGAAGTGAATATGGATTAAAGTGCTTTGTAATCTATAAAATGCTATCCAAATGCAAGTTATTACTATTCACAGAGAAGTCCCAGCTCACCAATAACTTGTTCTGTTGCCTTCAGCAAGTCTCTTTATCTTATGTGTGTCTCCTGTTTCTCATATGTGACATGCAGTTGGACTTAATAATCTGTAAATTTTCATGCCTATGTGAAGTACAAATACTTTTTTCAACCCAAAACAAAAATATCCATCTATTCAAAACAGTAGGCAAAGACCTGTGTGTCAGGACTAGAGCCCCTCAGGGCCACTGTGACCAGAATCAAATGTAAGGGGACATTTTACTCATCCAAATGTTTGCTGAGTGACTATTAAAAGCCAGGCATAGTACTTGGTGAGGGGAAGGGGAAAACAGAAAAGCATTCCTTCAAACTTATGAAAAGAGGACATAAAAAACAGCATTAGGGATTTCTAACATGAAAGATACAAAGTACAAATTCACATCTGCAGGGCTCAGGCAGATTATGAAAATGAATGAAAAGGGTTCGATAGAGACCAATTGGGAGTATGGGACGTTGTTATGAACTGGGGAGTTATCTGCCATCTTTCAAGAGGGCAGGCAGCTGCTTGTCTACATCAGCTGACTTTTTCCCCTTTTAAATAGATTTTATTTTTTTAAAGCAGTAAGTTTACAAAAAAATTGGGCAGAAAGCAGAGAGTTCTCACCACTCCCCCCTGCACACTATTTCTCCTATTAATACTATCTTGCATTCCTGCATTTTATTTGTTACAGATGAACAAATACTGGCACAGTATTGCTAACTGAAGTCCACAGTTTACAATAGAGTTCACTGTTGCAAGACACATTTAATATTCCTCTGTGTCTTTTCAGAGCTTGATAGCTCATTTATTTTTGCCACTGAATAATGTTCCATTGTATGGGTATACCACAGTTTGTTTATCCATTCACCAATGAAGAGCATCTTGGTTGTTCCCAATTTTCGGCAATTATGAAGAAAGCTGCCATAAATACTCATGTGCAGGCCATTTTGTGGACGTACATTTTCAACTAACTAGGAGCACAACTGCTAGGTTATGTGGTAAGCCTATGTTTAGCTTTATAAGCAACTGCCAGACTGTTTTCCAAAGTGGTGTACCATTTTACATTCTCACCAGCACTGAATGAGAGCTCCTGTTGCTCCATACTTTTGCCAGCATTTAGGGTTGTCAGCGTTTTGGAATGACTGACGTACTTAGCCACTGACATTAAGTTGATTCCAACTCATAGTGATCCTATACTATAGAGTAGAAATGTTCCATATCCAAGGCTATAAATCTTTAGGGAAGCAGACTACCATATTTTTCTCCCTCAGAACAGTTGGTGGGTTTAAAATGCTGACCTTTTGGTTAGCAGCCAAGTGTTTAACAAATGCACTACCAGGACCCCTTCATTTTGGACATCAGCCATTCTAATAGGTGTGCAGTGGCATCTCTCTCCCTCTCTAATTTGCACTTCCCTAGTGACATATGACAGGAACTCTGGTGGTGCAGTGACTAAGGCATTTGATTGCTAACCAGACGGTTGGTGGTTCAAATCTACCAGCCACTCCACAGAAGAAGGAAGATGGGGCAATCTACTTCCATAAAGATTTACCACCCTGGAAACCCAATGAGGGTTGCTATGAGTTGGAATCAACTTGATGGCTGTGACTTTGGTTTTTTGGTAGTGAGCTATATAGGGGCTCTGGTGGTGTAGTGGTTAATGCATTGGGCTGCTAAAGTTGGTGGTTCAAATTCACCAACCATTCTGCAGAGGAAAAGATGAAGCAGTTTGCTTCTGTAAAGATTTACAGCTTTGGAAACCCAACAGGGGTCACTATGAGTCGGAATCAACTCAATGGCAGTGAGTTTGGTTTGCTTGGTGAGTGATATATGATGTAAAACATTTTTTTCATATGCTTATTTGTCATCTAGGTATTGTCTTTGGTGAGGTATCTGGTCAGATTTTTTGCCCATTTTGTAATTGGGATGTTTGCTTTCTTATTCTTGAGTTTAAGAGTTCTTTGTATATTTTGGATACAAGTCCTTTATATATAAGATGTGATTTGCAAATTTTTTTCCCCCAGTCTATAGCTTATCTTTCATTGGCTTTTTCAAGAAAAGTTAGAAATTAGCTTATGTAAAATCTCTAGACTTTTATGTCTTAGCAACTAATTAAAACAAAATCATTTTGTAAGCCAACCAACAAAGTCATCTGGGGTCACACTAGTTGGTGGTCTCTGATTTAAAACCAAATCAAATCCACTGCCATTGAGTTGATTCCAATTCATAGTGACCCTATGATGAGGTCTCTGATTTAGGGAGGAGAAAATACCAAGATTAGAAGTAAACCCAAAAGGCACTGAGAATCTCAGACTACAAAACTACTTTCAAAATTTCCAGGTCAACCATCTAACCAATGCTACAGATATGAAAAGGTAGAAAGTTTTGGGGAGATTAGAATAGCCTAGAGGTTACAAAGAAGACAAAACAAGGGCTAAGAAAAAGCAGTTGTCAACCAGAAGGACAATTTTAGGAAGTGCAGGGACCAGTGGGGAACAACAAAGAATAAGAAAGCAGAGGCAGTGACTGAGTGTAAATGATTTAAGAATTTTGGTAGGTAATGGAAAGAAAGAGATAGAACTATAACTTGTCAAGTTACAGATTCCCTACAGTCAAGGGATCATTTTTGAGGAGAGCAAAGAGCAGACCATTTTCCTACACTGAGGAAATCAGAGAGAAGAGGACAGTGGTGGCTCAGTAATAGAATTTCATTGTCCATGTGGAAGACCCAGGTTCAATTCCCAGCCAATGCACTTCAAATCCAGCTACCACCTGTCTGTCAGTAGAGGCTTATGTGTTGCTATGATGCTACTCAAATTTCAGTGGCACTTCCAGACTAAGAGTGACTAGAAAGTTAAGTCTGGTGATATACTTCCAGAAAAGATCCCAACATTCTGAGTTTCATTCGTGGGTTGCCATGAATAAAGGGCTGACTGTATAGCGGCTAAGAATAACAAAGGAGAAGAGGGTAACTGAAATGCAAAAGAGCAAGGATTTGAATGATGTGACCAAGTTTTGGGAGGAAGAAAGAGCTCTGCAAAGGAGTAAAACAATTTATCCCCATCACAGGATAGAAGGAGAAAGAACCTAAGAGTAAGGATGTAGAAAGATTTAAAGATAGAAAAGCTCTACCCTGAAAGTTAAGGCTACAAAGGTAGATAATACCCATTACTTTCTTTCTTTTTCTTTTTTTAATTAGGATTTGGGTGAAGATTTACAGAGTAAATTCACTTTTCATACAGCAGTTCACATATACTTTGTCTCATGTCATTGACCAAAATTTACAATGCAGCAGCTCCCCTCCCACTTCCTCCCCATAGTTACCTCCTCCCAGTGTCCATCCCTTCATACTCTTCTGCACCCTGAGCTATCTCCCTGTGCATACTTCTCCCATGATTGTTCTCTCCAGGGCGTGTGTCTACTTGAGGTAAATGTTTAACTCACATGCCTATACTTTGTTTGGCTGGAAACCACAGTTGTGGGTTCAATTCCAGACCTGAAGGGCAACTAGGGGCCATAGTCTCAGTGGTTACACCAGGCTCTATTGGACCAGCAAACCTGGTCCCCATCTTCTTTTTTTTTTTTTTGCCTCCAAATGATTTTGAGTTTTGTACCACATTGTTCTCCCTCTTTATGCAGGATCTCCTACATCCCTTCCAAGTGGATGGCAGTGGTAGCTGGGCAATATACCCATTACTTTCAAGGCAACAGATCCATAATCTAATTATAGTATTAGGGAGCAGGACCAATGGATATTTAAAACTCGGATTTAGTTCAGTTCATTGTGCTTATTGGATCTGACAGTAAATTATGTTCTGTGTATGTTTCTTTCTATTTCATATTCATTCACCAAATGCACACCTTAAATAAAAAAATGTCTATTAACCAAAAGGATACATTCCAATGATATATTTTTATTCTCAATAATCTCATTGCCAGATGTAGGAATCGTATAGAAAAAAAATATACATGGATCTCAGGAGGTTAAATATATGGAATTGTCATTAAATTCTAACTAAAACTGTATCAATGTGAAATGACACATTGACAGACATTCCACAGAGATGTGTAATCAGTTAATAAATTAGTGAATATAATATTTCCCCTGGATACTTAAAGTGAGTGAGTGAGTGTGTGGATGTGTGTGGGGGAGGGAAGAGATCACTATGAAGAAATCTGGAAGGGAAAGAGGATACTGAAGCTATTGATCATGACTACTTTTGTGTGTAAAATCTTTCCTCTCAGTATTCAGAAAAATTTTTACTATGTACATATATGAAGTGTAATAAGTACACTGCCACTAAACTGTATCTTAAAAGGCATGTTGTTTCAGATGTAGAAAACATTTTTTAATGCATTTTATTGAAATATAATTTGTTGTTGTTGTTGTTGTTATGTGCCGTCGAATCAGACCGACTCGTAGTGACCCCTCCTTGGGTTTCCAAGGCAGTATCACTACGGAAGTAGATTGCCCCATCTGCCTTCCGAGGAGTGGCTGGTGGGTTTGAACCACCAGCCTTCTGGTTAGCAGTCAAGTGC
>NW_006921951.1:2885751-2894706 GCF_000298275.1 Orycteropus afer afer
TATATTTGTCCTTCTGTGATTGACATATTTCACTCAGCATAATGTCCTTCAAGTTCATCCATATTATGCGGTGTTTTGCAGACTCTACATTATTCTTCAGTGCTGCATAGCATTCCAGTATGTGTATGTACCATAGTTTGGTCATCCACTCTTCTGCGTATGGGCACGTAGGTTGTTTCCATCTTTTTGCTATTGTGAATAGTGCTGTGATGAACATGAGTGTGCACGTATCTGTTCCTATCCTGGCTCTCACCTCTCTAGGATATATACCTAGTAATGGGATTGCTGGGTCAAATGGTAGAAAACATTTTCTTAAAATATATTCTATTTTATTACAAAAACCAGGTGCTGTCAAGTCCACTCTGACTCATGGAAAACTCTTATGTATCAGAGTAGAACTGTGCTCTGTAAGGTTTTCAATGGTTGATTTTTCAGAATTAGATCACCAGACCTTTCTTTGGAGGCACCTCTGGGTAGACTCATGCCTGTAACCATTCTGTTAGCAGTCGGATGCCTTAACTATTTGCACTACCCAAAGACTCCACAAACTAGTAGCCATTGAGTCAATTCTGACTCTTTATTTCTCATTCATTTAATAATGAAATTCTTCCATTCATGCTATTTATATGCCACATATACATACTACCCAGATTACTATAAAATATTTATTTTGTCTTCTTCATAGGATACAAAACCATGACTTATCACAAAATAAAGCAAAAAGCAAAACCAATAAATCTGGTGCCATCAAGTCAATTCTGGTTCATGGTGACCCTATGGTTACTGGAGAACTACTCTAAAGGGTTTTCTTAGCTATAATCTTTATGAAAGCAGATCATCAGGCCTTTTTTTGTGGCAATGTTGGGTGGGTTTGAACGGTCAACTTTTAGGTTAACAGTCAAAGGCAAACCACTCTAAAATAAGCTTACTTCTTAAAATCTTAGTTATTAACAAAATTTAGAATATAAAGAGCAACAAAATTAATTTTTAAAATAACAATAAAATTTAAAAGACTTTAAGAGATAATAGTTTTAACTAATATGTGGTTTTTTTTCTTAAAAAGGCAATCTCAGTTATTTGAGATTACTGAGTAATGATTCATTCCTAAAAACGAAGTTTTTAAGTGTTTAATAATTTTTGATAAAATATGAAAATGTTCTATATAAACAATACTATCCTAAACAAAGCTTGATAATAATAGTGATTCTGTACCAACATTAGGATACCAGTTATCCCTGGGCTCTGATAATAGTGGAGAGGGAGCTCCTAGACCATACCTAACTTTTCAATTACTGGCTGTGTGGTCCTACACAAGACACTGAACTTGTCTTAAAAAATGAGAAAAATAATTAACTACATTGTGCTTTAGCTACTAGAATGTTAATTATATAGTCACAAAAATCGATGCTTAGTAATATGATTAAAAGTATGGAGGAGGGCAAAATCATGTGTGTAGCATCATTACAACATAAGGAAAAATGGAAGGATAATGATCAAAATTGTATTTGATGGAACTAAAGAATATTCCCTTTCTTTCCAAATTTTCTAGAATATGGTTACATTATAGAAATAAAATAATGTAAAATATTTGTATGTAAGATGTGGCTCCCAGGAGACACAGGAAAAGATTAAACCATCTGAAGGTGCTCTGGTGGTGTAATGGTTAAGGCATTTGGTTGCTAACCAAAAGGTGGTGGTTTAAACTCACCAGCTACTCCACAGAAAAAAGATGAGGCACTCTGCTTCTGTAAAGATCTACAGCCTTGGAAACCCAACAGGGGTTGCAATGAGTCAGAATGGACTCCATGGCAGTGAGTTTGTACACTCTTAGTATGTGCCAGGTATAAAGACTTTACTGAGTAGTGAATTTTGAAGAAAACAGACAGCTTATTTTGTTTTATTTCTGCATAGGAGAATTAGGGAAGGAAACCTTCATGAGAAATGGTAGAACAGTAAAACCTGTGAAAGTTGGTACCTGTGTAAGGTAGAAATCTATCAGAAAAGGAAAACACAAATATTTTCCACTAAACTGAATGATAGAAAAGTTGTGCTGGGTCTGTCAAAGGAGGAAAACTTATGAGACCTGGAAAAACAAGGCAGTCCTGTTGAGTTCTGGTTCTCACAGGTTTCACTGTATTTATTTGGACCTTGAAGAAAGGATAAGCTTTGTATAGACATATGGGCAAAAGAATATCCCAGATGAGGGAAATGATAAGTGTGATGCTGTAAAGCTAGCAATTCCAAGGTACGGTTTCCAGGAATGGTCAGTAGTGCAACTTAGTTAGGGTTCTGGCTATGTGCAAGGAAATATGGCTAGACTAAGAAAATCTGGAGGGTGTCCAGGACAGAGTGAGCAAGCAGCAGAGGCATCCAGATAAGGGAAGGGACCCAGACCCCAACCCCTAAGTGGCAGGAAAAGTGGAGAGGAAAAGAAAGGAAAGCCAGGGCGTCCAGGACAGAGTGAGCAAGTGACAGAGAGATCCAGGTAAGGGGAGGGACTCAGGCCCCAACCCTCAACTGGCAGGAAAAGTGGAGGGGAAAGGAAAGGAAAACCAGGGCATCCAGGGCAGAGCTAGCAAGTGGCAAAGGGATCCAGGTAAGGGGAGGGCCCAGGCCCTAACCCCCAAGCAGCAGAAAAAGCAAAGGGGAAAGGAAAGCCAGGGCGCCCAGGACAGAGTGAGCAAGCAGCAGGGCAAGGAGAAGGTAGAGACATTTTGAACAGCTAAGGGAGACAAACTTGTCTGTTGGTTTGTCATGCTCTGGTGGCATGTTGCTGTGGGGCTTGAGGCTGTACCACTGGTGTTTCAAATGCCAGCAGGGTTGCACATAGTACACAGGTTTCGGAGCGGCTTGCAGACTGAGACAGACTAGGAAGAAGGAGGAGGCCATCCATTTCTCAAAGAATTGTCCAGAGAAAACTTTATGAATAGCAGAGAAACACTGTCTGTTACATTACTAGGCAACTATATGAATAGCCTGGAAACACTGTCTGATACAGTGCAGGACGATGATCCACTTGGGTTGGAAAGTTCTCAAAATACAACTGGGAAAGTGCTGCATCATCAGAGTAGAACCAACCTTACTGATATAGATAAAGTAAGGCTTTTGAGACCTCCATTTGCTGATGTGACATGACTCAAATTGAGGAGAAACAGCTGCAAACATCCATTAATCAGAACATGGAATATACAAAGTATGAATCAAGGAAAATTGGAACTTGTCAAAAATGAAATGTAATGCATAAAGTTTGATATCCTAGGCATTAGTGAGCTGAAGTTGACTGGTTTTGGCCATTTTGAAATAGACAACCATATGATCTACTATGTTAGGAATGACAATTTGAAGAGGAATGGCATGGCATTCATCATCACAAAGCATGTTTCAAGATCTGTCCTGAAGTACAATGCTGGCAGTGATAGGATAATATCCATATGTCTACAAGGAAGAACCAATAATACGACTATTATTCAAATTTATGCACAACCACCAAAGCAAAAGATGAGGAAATTGAAGATTTTTATCAACTTCTGCAGTCTGAAATTGACCAAATGTGCAATCAAGATGTGTTAATTATCATTGGTGACTGGAATGCAAAAGTTGGAAACAAAGAATGACCAGTAGTCAGAAAATTTGGCCTTGGTGACAGAAATAATGCTGGAGACTACATGATAGAATTTTGCAAGACCAATGACTTATTCACTGCAAATACCTTTTTTCAACAACACAAATGGTGGCTATACACAGGGACTTCACCAGATGGATTACACATGAATCAGACTGACTACATCTGTGGCAAGAGGTGATAGAAAAGTTCAATATCTTCAGCCAAAACCAGGCCAGGAGCTGATTGTGGAACAGACCATCAACTGCTCATATGCAAGTTCAACTTGAAGTTGAAGACAATTAAAACAAGTCCAAGAGAGCCAAAATATGACCTTGAATATATCCCTCCTGAATATAGAGACCATCTAAAGAATAAATTCGATGCACTGAACATCAATGACTGAAAACCAGAAGAATTAGGGCATGACATTAAGAACATCATCCATGAAGAAAGCAAGAGGTCATTAAAAAGATGAGAAAAAGGAAAAGACCAAAAGGGATGACAGAAGAGACTCTGAAGCTTGCCCTTGAACCAAAGAAAATGGAAGAAATGACAAGATAAAAGAGCTAAACAGAAGATTTCAAAGAGCAGCTTGAGCAGACAAAGCCAATTATAATGAAGCCAACTAAAAGCTAACTACAATGAAGTGTGCAAAGACTCGGAGTTAGAAAACCAAAAGGGACGAACATGCTCAGTGTGGTAGTTCAGTTTGTATGTCAACTTGGCTGGGCCTGGTTGAGCGGCTGGGCAGTGGCTGGTAGTTATTCCCTATGATGAGACTGGCAATCAACTCCATGGTGGGATCTACCACAAGCAGCTGAGTAGTTGCCTTTAGGATGTGGTCTGCTTCCTGTATATAAGGAGAAGCCTTGGGGATAGTCTCTAGTTATAGCACGCTTGGAGCCTGCATGTAGCCATGTCATCGTTCAGCAGCCTGCCATGCTCTGTCGACCTTGGGACTTATAATGAACTTAAAGTAATGGCTTGCCATGTGGTTTGGTAACATTGGGACTGTGCCTTTTTATTTGTCAACCTTGGGCTTCTCAGCCTCAGCAGCCAGAAACTGTCTGAGTGAAGAAACGTCTCTAGCTCCAGTAGGCCAGGAACAGGAGGCAGAGCTGGACCCCAAGGTTGAGGGGCTTTCACCCAGCCCCTAGGGCCTGGCACTTTTAACTTGGACTCAAAGCCTCCAAACTGTAAGAGAATAAATTCCTGTTTGTTAAGGCCATCCCATTTGTGGTATAATCTTGTCAGAGTGGCACTAGTTAACCAGAATACTCAGCATTTCTCAAGCTGAAAGAACTGAGGAAAAAATTTAAGCCTTGAGTTGCAATATTCAAAGATTCTATAGGCAAAATATTGAATGATGCAGGAAGCATCAAAAGAAGAAGGAAGGAATACAGAGTCACTGTATCAGAAAAGACTGATAGATCTTCTATTTTAGGAGGTGGCATATGATCAAGAACCAATGATACTGAAGGAAGAAAGCAAAGCTGCACTGAAGCAGTTGCCAAAGAACAAGGTTCCAGGAATTGATTGAATTCCCACTGAGATGTTTCAACAAACGGATGCCCCACTGGAGGCACTCACTTGGTTATGCCAAGAGATTTGGAAGACAGCTACCTGGCCAACTGACTGGAAGAGATCCATATTTGTACCCATTCCAAAGAAAGGTGATCCCACAGAATGTGGAAATTGTTGAACAACATCATTAATATCGCATGTAAGTAAAATCTTACTGAAGATAATTCAAAAATGGTTGCAGCAGTAAATTGACAGAGAACTTCCAGAGGTGCAAGCTGGATTCAGAAGAGGACATGGAACAAGGGATATCATTGCTGATGTCAGATGGATCTTGGCTCAAAGCAGAGAATTCCCAAAAGGTGTTTACTTGGGTTTTATTGACTATGCAAAAGCATTTGATTGTGTGGGTCATAACAAATTGTGGATAACATTGAGAAGAATGGGAATTCCAGAACACTTAATTGTACTCATGAGGAACCTGTACATAGACCAACAGGCTGTTGTCAAATGGAACAAGGGGACTGCATGGTTTAGAGTCAAGAAAGGAGTGCATTAGCGTTGTGTCCTTTCACCATACTTATTCAATCTATATGCTGAGCGAATAACCCAAGAAGCTGGACTATATGAAGAAGAACGTGGCATGAAGATTGGAGGAACAATCATTAGCAACCCATGATAAGGAGATGACACAACTTTGCTTGCTGGAAGTGAGGATGACTTCAAGCACTTACTGATGAAGATTCATGAACACAGTCTGCAGTATGGATTACATCTCAGTATAGAGAAAACAAAAATCCTCACAACTGGACCTATAAGCATCATCACGATAAATGGAGAAAAGATTGAAGTTGTCAGAGACTTCACATTGCTTGGTTCTACAATCGATACCAATGGAAGCAGCAGTCAGGACATCAGATGGCGTATAGCACTGGGCAAGTTGGCTGCAAAAGGTCTCTTTCAAGTGCTCACGAGCAAAGATGTCTCCTTGAGGATGAGGGTGCACCTGATACAACCCATGATATTTTCAATTGCCTCATATGCATGTGATAGCTGGACAATGAATAAGGAAGACTGAAGAAGAATTGATGCCTTTGAGTTGTGGTGCTGCCAAAGAATGCTGAAGTACCATGGACTGCTAAAAGAACTAACAGATCTGTCCTGGAGGAAGTACAGCTGGAATGCTCCTTAGAAGCAAGAATGACTAGACTTCACCTCACCTACTTTGGTCATGTTATCAAAAAGGACCACTCCCTGGAGAAGGATGTCATGCTTGGTAAGGTGGAGGGTCGACAAAAGAGGGGAAGGCCCTCAATGAGATCCACTGACACAGTGGCTGCGGCAATGGGCTCAAGTATAGCAGGTATCACGGAGCTGGCACAGGACCAAGTGGTGTTTCATTCTGCTGTGCGCAGGGTTGCTATGAGTTGAAGATGACTTGATGGCACCTAACAACAACAACAAGAAAATCTGGGGATTCTGTAGGGAATTAATGTGGATGCTGGCACCATTTAGTCATTATCCTTAGTCTCTGATTAAGGCTCTGCTGGAGATCTTCATTTTTACGTTCTATAAAACTATCCAGAGTACCAGAAACTCACTATTCACCCAGTGAGAACTCAATAAACATTAACTGATCTTTAGAATCTTAGCTTCTACAATGTTTTCCTAATGGAAAACAAAAGGAAACTTCAATCAGAACGAAGCTGATGAATAACAAACGAAGCACAGAATGCTCTAAAGAAAGTTCCTTACCTGATCTAATACTAGACCCCATTCATTTTCCTGAAAGTCTTGAGTAGGTAGTTTCTTTCAATTTCGAAGTACACATCTTCTTTCAATCAAACCAGTTCAACAGAGGAATCCCTGGGTGGTGCAAAGGTCAAGGCACTAGGCTGTTAATGAAAGTTGAGAGGTTCTCTATCCAGAGGGGCCTCAGCAGAAAGGCCTGGTGATTTGCTTTCAAAAGGTCACAACCACTGAAAATCCTATAAAGTGCAGTTCTACTGACATTCATTGATTGCCATGAATCACAATGCACTTGCGGGCAAATGGTACTTAATCTAAAAGGATTCCTTTTGAGAGTGAGTCTACGTAACTTGCCTCCAACCATATTTATTAAGCATTTGTTCCTGGAAGTCAAGAGGACACATGCTCCTACCCCTTAGAACTTTGGAGATCAGAGCTTATTTTTCCTTCTGTTTTTGTGTTAGAAGGAAGAGGCAAAAATTACCTGTACCAAGCTGATAACATTTAGAAAATATGAAAACCTACACCATGTGACAGAGCCCACAGTGCTAAAAAAAAAACCTACTCAAAAGCAGATACAATTCAATCAGAATTAAAGGTGAAAGTATGATTCAAAACAGTATAATTCCTACTGTTTTCTCAATAATATCTCTAAATTTCATTTATAAAAGTTAATTCTCTTTAGACACATAGTAATTCTACCTTTTTGACTTCCCAACAATTTCTCTTATAAAAAATAATTTTTTTTTCAAAATCGAAGGGAAAGTTAGTATGCTAAACAATGTAGCAGTTCTCTTTCAAACTTTCCAACAATTTTTCTGAAGTTCTTTTATAAAAATGAATTTATTTCAATCAATTGAATAATTTTCCTTTTCAATTTTGAAAGGAAAGAATATATCCAAAAACACAAACAAAAGAGTGTCTTTTTATATAGTTCAATCAATCCTCTGATTTTTAGATCAGAGACTATTATTTGGTCTTCTGTTGCTACTATTCTCTAGAGCAAAGGTTTTAAGTTAAGAAATAAAGTTAACATTGCTATTCTTAGTTCCTCCAAAGGTCACCTTGGCAACTTCAAACTAGGTACCTAAACCTCACTTTTTATTCTTTCAAACACAGACAGTATCTCCTGATTCTCTAACTATAGAAGAGAAAGCTACTATCCTTAAGGCCTCCTGTGCTCTCTGCATATTTGATTTTCTTTTGTTTAGGATGATAACACATATTCCATTCCATAACCATAGAAATGGCTCTGATGATTTGTTTATGGGTTGATTCTAAAAGATGAAAACAACAAATAATACCTCATCAAGTTATATACTTTAAATATATGCAGTTTATTGTATATTACTTTTAATTCAATAAAACTATTTAAGAAAAAATGAGGACTCTTAAAAATATGGCCACTCTGCCTCTGCTCAGTGAGGAAGGAAGACAGAAGAATTTGGTGCATTCAAACTGTGAAGCTGGTGAAGAATACTCAATATATCATGGACTTCCAGAAGAATGAACAAATCAATCTTAGAAGAAATACAACCAGAATTCTCCTTAGGAGCGAGGATGGAGAAACTATAGGTTGGTTACTTTAGACATGTTAGGAAACATCAATCTTTAGAAAAAGACATCATGATTAATAAAGAAGAAGGTCAGCAAAAATGAAGAAAACCCTCAATAAGATGTTTGGGCCATAACAATGGGCTCAAACATCTCAACAATCATGAAGATGCTGCAGGAGCAGGCAACATTTTGTTCTATTATACATATGGTCTCCGTAAGTCAGAGCTGGCTCGATGGTGCTAACAACAACAACAACAACAACAACTTCTTAAAGTAAACTAAAGAAGTAATTTCAGGTTTGAGGATCTTCTCTATTTTAGAGAGAAATTTTCACTAGAGACTCCAAGATCTAATCCACAAGTATGGCTACCATTATTTTAGTCTGGAAAAATACTCAGTCTAGTTTAAAACTATACACTATAATAACCAGAGGGAGTTCTGGTAGCATAGTGGCTAAGACACTTGCCTGCTAACCAGACGGCTGGCGGTTCAAACCCACCAGCCACTCCTCGGAAGGAAGGTTG
>NW_006921951.1:2895296-2904344 GCF_000298275.1 Orycteropus afer afer
TTATATATATATCACTAAGGTCATGCAAACCCTCTGACTTGGAGGAAAGATGTAATTTTGCGATGTACTGACTAAGATAAACTGATGATGAAATATATGCTTAGGTACTAAATGATGGAGATATTAGCTGAAAAATGTAAAAGTTGGTACCATTTGAAAACCAGTTATTTTTTGGTTTAGAATCTTTAGTTCTAAAGATTCTTATGTTATGTTATATGCCATCGAGTCAGACCCAATTCATAGTGACCCCTCCTTGGGTTTCCAAGGGGGTATCACTACAGAAGTAGATTGCCCAACCTTCCTTCTGAGGAGTGGCTGGTGGATTTGAACTGCCAACCTTCTGGTTAGCAGTCAAGTGCCTAGGCACTACGCTACCAGAGCTCCCAAAGGTTCTTAGGTAGTTCATTTATTCATACTTTCAACCAAGATTTGATGAGACCACATTATATGCTGGTACCACGTGAGGATCTAGGTGTGGAGGACGTAAATTCGAAAGACAAGGTGCTGGCCCTCTGAAGCTCACATTCTAATGAGGGACAGGATTGGGGAGATAAATAGGTAACTGTTTCAACAAGTAACTTAATTACAGATAGTTAAAATGGGCTATGAAGGAATAATAATACCCATGGTGTAATAATCATAGTCATTACTTATATAACAGTCTTCCTAGGTGCCAGGCACTGTTATAAAGAATCATCGGAATTAACTCACCCTATACAGTGGTTCCATTATTTTATAGATGAGGAAACAGAAAAACAAAATCACTCAGGTAATTAGTGGCAGAATCAGGATTTGAATCCAGCTTTCTGGCTCTAGAGGTCAAGCTTTTCATCACTACCACACCACTATGTATATGCGGTAAAAAAAAATTAAAAAGGAGGAATCACTCTAGTTAAGTTGATAAGGCAAAGTGTCTCAGAAGAGATGACATTTGAGCTGAGATCTATGAATGAGTAATGTAGTTCTTTCTGGCAGTAAATAAAAAGTAAGAATATTTGCCTGTCTATTAAGCCTTTCCTACTTCACGCCATCTGCACGTAAGGAATGCTTATCTTTATATTATTTACAGTGGGGATGCAAGTTGCTAAACAATTTTGTTGGAAATTGAGTGAGTGATATTTCAAACAGAAGGATCAAAATAAAATTAAAAACATAATAAAAATTTATAGTTAACCATAAGCTAACAATACATAAAAGTGAAAGGCTTTCAAAAGCCCATACAGCACTCACTTCATTCAAACGTTCTGCTTACTAAGAATCATATAATCCTTGTTCAAATGACTGCTAAACCTGAATGTGTCAGTTCTGAGTTGAAGAAGTGGTTAAAACCGTTCATTCTATTTTGTTTAAAATGGATATTTTTGAAGAAAGAAAGAAAGAAACTGATGGCTAATTTTTTTAACTGCAGTCAGTCCTTGACAAACATACCCTTTTATACAAAAGGTCATCCTGGCATGATGTCATAAAGAATTCTCTGTGTTTCCACAAGACTTTCTTATCCATTACTGCTCTGTACCTTGGAAGAACAGCCAGTCTAAACAGAATAGAATCCACACCCTTTACAGTTTGAGCAGATAAGAGAATCTCTAGGGGAGACGAGTAAACTGAATGAGAGCTAGAGAATTCTAATCCTAAGAGCTAGATGAAGACTCCAGTAGAGGATTGAGGGCCGTCCATATAGCCATAGAAGGAGCTCTGGTAGTGTAGTGGTTAAGGCATTTGGCTGCTAACCAAGAAGGTCAGTGGTTCAAAACCAAAAGCCACTCTGCATGGAGCAATCTGCTCCCATAAAGATTTACAGCCTTGGACACCCAATGGGGGTCACTATGAGTTGGAATCGACTCGATGGCAGTGAGTTTGGTTTTTTCTTTTTAGTTTTATATAGCCGTAAGGAGCTCTGGTGGCACAGTGGTTAAAGCATTCAGCTGTTACCCAGAAAGTCAGTGATTTGAACCTACCAGTTGTTCCACAGGAGAAAGATGAGGCAGCTTGCTTCCATAACAGTATAAAAACCAAAACTCACTGCTGTCGAGTCGGTTCTGACTCCTAGCAACCCCTCCTTGGGTTTCCAAGGTGGTATCTCTAAGGAAGTACATTGCTCAGTCTTCATTCTGAGGAGTGGCTGGTGGGTTTGAACTGCCAGCCTTCTGGTTAGCAGTCAAACACCTTAGGCAGCCTTGGAAATCCTATGGGGCAGTTCTACTCTGTCCCATAGGGTTGCTATGAGTTGGAATCAACTCTATGGCAGTGGATTTGGTTTCATTTTGGTATATAGCAATTTTTCCCCCTATTCACTCTCCCTAACCAGATATTCTTCTTCTCTGTTCAAACACTGATGAATGTTGTATTTTATTTAGTAATAGGTTATTTGTTTGCAAGTCACCATTCTACCAGTGCTACTTAATTCTTACTCCAATACAGGTAGACAACATAGTCCATAACTGTGGGATATTGAGGGAAAAGAGAGAGGATAATAGGGAGAACAAACTATTCCAGGAGCATTTCTTACCACCCTCTTCTCACACAATCCTCTCTTTACACAACTCCAGTGCTCAGCTCCTCTCCACTGACTCCAACACTAATTCCACAGCTCTACGTTTGAACCTCTACCCCCAATGTCCCTAGCTCCAGGTATACAGCCCTACTCTAGGTCCACACTGTTCGAGTTCCTGCTACAACAAGTTCCTGGAGCATTTTCATTACCAAAGTCAACCAACCAGGACAAGCCGAGGGGCAGTTCTAGCTTCTACTGACAAGCCTATAGTAAGCAAAGAGAGCTCTGGAGACTCAGAATCAAATTCTGAATTCATTTCCCCTCATTATATGTGACGAGGAGAGATCTTTAATACTCTGCCATGTTGTGGGTTATGTTCCAGTCTTAAAACCAGTATGCGTAAGATGCAGTGGTATCGGACCCTTTGAGATACATTAACTAATCTTATAAAAACCTCTGGGAATAACAGTTTTTGGTAATACTTAAAAAGCGTCTCACTGGTGGAAACTTAATGTTTTTTATAAGATACAAGAAAAAGATTTACAAATGACTATAAATACAGCCCATTTTTATACTGGAGACTGCCTGGACCTGGGGCGGGGGGGGGGGGGGGGGGGGGGGGGGGGGACGACACTAATAGGTTTATGAAGAAAGAGAAAGGCCATTATTCATGAAAAAGCCACAGTTTTTGTTTCCAATAGCTGACTGACAGGTCTGAGGCTGTAAAATAATCTATACTTTGTTTAGATCATTGAGTTTTGTAGGTTGCTATTGAAATCTGCCTCTACTTTATTGCCCTCAGGGCTAAGCCAGGTGTCACTAATCCCCAGAGGCTTCTGCTTGCTACCAGCCTCCCAGGAACTTCAATCTGATGGCTTGACATCAAAGAAATGTTCAGTCTCCCAGAGACTGATGATTTGCTTACTATGATTTGACTGTCAAAATTCTGGTTCAAATGAGGAAGTGTTCATTCAAAAGAAAAGAGGCAGAAGAATGAAAATACTGTCTTCTTAGGTGGAAGTTTATCTTTCCAACTGAAGTCAGGACAAATAATGACTTGAGTGACTCTTTAGTTTTGCCGTGGGTGGATCTTTTATGCCTATCTGAGCAATTCTACACCTGCCCAGTAACAAAAACACAGCAATCCTTTATCATGCCTCACAAACCAAGTATTGGCATGTAATATTGATAATACCTAACAAGTAAAGACAGGCTTTCACTACTAATCTTGTGCTTGCCCATCGTCTATTCAAATAGAACCCACAATTAGAATTCATAAATAATATGCAGAAAGGATTGCCTGAGATGTAAGAATATTTTCTGTAGTTTACTTCCAAAGGAGGAAAATATATTTCAATAAGCAGGAACATCTGAAGGATATGGATAAAATTCAAGACTCATGCATGGTTTGAGTTACTTTTCCATGGATATACAGTAGTCAAACTGATTTTTTATGAAAACTTTGGCAACCTCACTGTCTACTTGGGAAATTGAGTGCTGGCTACAATGACACAATTTGTCATTTTAGTTTTCAGAATCATGCCAAAACAAATGGTTCAGATAAAGCCATGGGAGAACAAGCAATGGTCGTTTTTCTTTTCACATGCTTAAGATATATACTTTGATATTTAAACAACAGAACGACTTCCAATTCCCCAAACAATCTGTACTCTTTCTTACATTTTGGCTTTTGAACACACTGATCTTCCCATCCAGCTAGCCTAAAACATACTTCTTCCATTTCTTTTGATTAACTTCAACTTATCCATCACTATCCACTAAGATCTCATTTTTCCCAGAAGCCATCCATGACTCTAGCTAGGCTTGTATGGTTTTTTGGGCTGTGTTTCATTCTTTAAAAATGCCTTCAATTTTGTGTTCAACAAGAAATTCTTATTATTAAAGCACAGGAAAGTTTATGGTAGGTGAGGCCTATTTCAAATTATAACGTTTCAGTTTATTTTAAGTATGTGTTTTTCTTTAAAATAATATACCTATGTTACTTCATAAATATTCTCTAAAGAGACTTTACCTCCTAGGCTTGGCTACTATCTTTCTGAGTAGAGCTAATTTTAAAGAGGGGGAGGGGCTTAATTTGGGATGACAGAACATCTGTTCATTTATTTAATAAATATTTACTGAAGGTCTATTCTGCAGATCACTATTCTCATTCTAATGATACAGCAGATAAAACAAATAGGTAAACAAAGAAATTTTCCAGCTACCTCAGGAATCTTCTGATCTCAAAGATGACAAGTAGAACAAAACACCTGGAAACTGTACAGGTGACTGATAGATAGCGCACAGTAACATGTAACAAGAAACAGGGATGCTTTTACCAGGGGGATCTAGTAAAGAGTTTTATATATTTCAGTCTTGAATTACATGATTCAGCAGCAATTGTGGGGCAGGATGGAGGACCTCTTCCTAACCCATCCAATGGTCTAGAACAGGGCATTCCTAGTGCTTTATGCTGTGGGAGCTTCTTAATGCTCAAACCACATTATTTAGATTTATTTACTAAGCCAAATGCTAATTTGATCCAAGTTTCTACAGGTTAACTTACCTCAACATATGAAATTGGAAATATTCCGATTTTGTCTGCCAGCATTCCTTCAGCCCAGTTTTCATCCACTCTGCGTATGACAGTCAAAACATCATCCTGAAGAAACAGCAAATGATTAGTTTACCTGATCTTATTAAGTTTATCACTTAATTCTCCTTCTCAATAAAGGGGTGCAAGTTTTAATAATATTTGAATAAAAATGACATAGCTTTTGTACAGGAATCTAATGATCTCATGAACTAAATGGTAACCTATCAGTCAATCTAGTATATTTTCAGACAGCTGTACACTATGAACTCTTATGCAAGGGGCTGGCTGTTTATTTTATTTAGAGTCACAAAATGCAATCTCAACTGCTACCCATTCCAGCCTCTATTTTAGACTGATTCTCAGTTTTTTCTTAGTTTCTCTCTGATAACAGACATATCCCATGCAGATTCCACTTAAAATTCCCAACCATTATGAATTCAGTAGAAATACTCCTTCATAATGGAAGGAAAGCAAAGAAATTTACATATAAATACAGAATTAATGATATTTCATTTTGGCACACATACCCTTTAAACTGGATTAGAATTAAATTTAGGGTCCAAATATGAAAATGCCATCATATAAAGTATTAACCAAAATTATCTTTGATATAAGGTGAGCCTAACCAAAGCCATGGTATTTTCAATTGCCCCATATATATGTGAAAGCTGGACAATGAATAAGGGAGACTGAAAAGACCTGATGCTTTTGAGTTGTGGTGTCAGCAAAGAATATTGAAAATACCATGGACTGCCAGAAGAACTGACAAATTTGTCCTGGAAGAAGTGCAGCCGGACTGCTCCTTTGAAGCAAGAATGGCCTGACGTCATCTCACCTACTTTAGTCATGTTGTCAGAAGGGACCATTCACTGGAGAAGGCTATGATGCTTGGTAAAGTGAAAGGTCAGTGAAAAAGGGGAAGACCCTCAACGAGATGGACTAACACAGTGTCTGCAACGGTTGGCTCAGGCATAGCAAGGATTGTTAGGATGGTACATAAGCAGGCAGTGTTTCACTCTACTGTACATAGGATCACTATGAGTCAGAGCTGACTGGACTGCACCTAACAACAACAACAACATAAACAAAATTCCTTTTCTTGTGACTTTAAGAACAATGTTGTTAGTTGCCACTGAGTCAATTCTAACTCATGGTGACCCTCTGTGAGCAGAGTAGAACTACTCAAGAAGGTTTTCAAGGCTGAAATTTTTCAGAAGTGTATCACTAGGCCGATCTTCTGAGGCATCCCTGGGTCGGTTCTTTGTCTAGCATTTAAGCACTTAACTGGTAGTGTAACTATTTTCAGGTATTTCCAGAAACACAATGAGATATTTCACATAATACTATGGTAGCTTCTTACAAAAATGAAGTACAAGACATATGTTTTATGTACTCAGGTATATAAGGAATATCTGGCAACACGAATTGGTTTCATTCTCAGTTTACCTTTGCAAAGGGAAGGCAATCTTTGTCCGCTTCCTTGTCTTTCACTTCAAAGTCATAAAGTGCTTTGCACTGAGGTGGAGGCTGAGGTAATGGTTTAATAATCTGCACAAAGTTGGTGGGGAAAAAGCCATGGATCCCGTTGACTTCCCCATGGTACCAATTTTCATCTACTTGTCTTCGCAAAATGATAATGTCACCTTTGCTGAATTTAAGGTCTCCAGGTTCTTTTCCTTCATAGTTGTATAATGCTTTGGCACATGGTAACTGAGGTATACCCTTCAAGAAAGAAATGAGTTTTAATGAAATACCAGTCCAACAATGCCTCTGAAGACGCAACTGCATTATTATTTTTTAAAAGGTAGGGTCAAATCAACACTTCACACTTGAAAGAAAATCTCATATAAAAAACTATATAAATAATACATATAACAATAAACAGCAAATACAAGCACAATGTCCACAGTGAGATAAGAACAGTTAGAAAGGACATCCATGTTCCACCCACTACTAGCCTTCTGTTCATAAATTTAACTTAAACCTGTTTGCTGTCTTTGTCTTTGTGGTACCTCTGGTAGACTCAAACCTCTCATCTTTCTGTTAATAGCACAGAACATTAACTATTTACACCAGCCAGGTTCTCCATGTTTAACTTAGTGGGAGCTTTTTATTGTTTGGGGTTATCAGTATATAAGATATGACTGCTGAGTCTGACTTCCTAGTAGTTGTTGTTACTCAAAAGCTAACTCACTGCCATCGAGTCAGATCCGACTCATAGCAACCCCTCCTTGGGTTTCCAAGGCACTATCATTACAGAAGTAGATTGCCCAACCTTCCTTTTGAGGAGTGGATGATGGGTTTGAACTGCCAGCCTTTTTGTTAGCAGTCAAATGTTTTAGGCACAACACCACCTGCCATTAAATTGATTCCAACTCCTGATGACTCCATGTACAGAGTAGGACTGTTCCATAGGGTTTTTAAGGCTACAACCTTTCAGAAGCAGATCTCCAGGCCTCCCAAGATCCAGCTGAATGAGTTTGAATGCCAGCCTTCTAGCTAGTTGAGTGCTTAACCATTTGCATCACCCAGGGACATTTGAATTCCTGGTATGAAATTCAAAACACTCATAAAGGCAAAGTTAATTGCTTGGGTAGCATAGTGCTTAAGGCACTTGACAGCTAACCAGAAGGCTGGTGGTTCAAACTCACCAGCCACTCCTCAGAAGGAAGGTTGGGCAATCTACTTTCATAGTGATACTGCCTCAGAAACCCAAGGAGGAGTCGCTATGACTTGGGGCTGACTTGACGGCACATAACAACAACTACTTTATTCATCAGGATACATGATAAGCAGTGAGAAAAAAAATTTAAACATGAGTATAATTCATTAATTTACTAATTGTGGTGTAATGTCTAAGTCATTTGACTGCTAACCAGAAGGCTGGTGGTTCAAATCCATCAGCCACTCCTCAGAAGGAAGACTGGGCAATCTACTTCTGTAGAGATACTGCCTTGGAAACCCAAGGAGGGGTTGCTGTGAGTCAGATTAGACTTGACGGCAGTGAGTTTGTTTAGTTAAGTATGATTGATAAAAATAAGAGTTTGCTTTGGAGAAGAACTTTTTCTGATACTATTTTGAATGTGGGCAGTAGTAAAATTTTTATTGAATATTTGAACTCAGCAAATATTTTTTGAGGGTATACAATGTGCCAGGGTCTCCAATACAACCGTGAGTAAAATAGTCACTGTCCCTGTCCTCTCAGAACTTATAATCTGTAAATGTACCAGCATATAGTGTTTTAACAATCTATGTGAGATCATTCAACACTGTTCTTCCCTAGTTAGAGAGTATTGTTAGGCTGATATGCTAATAGATGAGGTTCTAAATGTTGCTGCATTCTATTATGTTTTAAATAACAGGTGTTGAGGTTCTGGCAAGATGGCGGACTAGGCAGAAAGACTGCACAGACCCTCTTCAACAAAGAAAAGGGAAAGCAATTAACACAGACACAGAAGATAATCTTGGACCCCTGAGCTTTGAAGGGAAGGATATAGAAATGGACTAAACCCCTACTAGCAGAAGAATTTGCGTGAAAATACCAAAAAAGGAGACGGACGGAGCTGCAGTCTGGCAGCGATCCTGAGTGATCCTGACGGCACAGAGAGCTTGGAGAGTCCCGAGTGGTGGTAGGACCTAAGAATTAACCGAAAAATCACCCTGCTAGCCAGGGACTGCATGGAGGACTGTGCACGGTGGCTGGGGAACAAATGGAGAAGGTGAAGGGAAAGGTGGGCTGAATTGTGGACTTTTGCCGGTCCGGAGGATGCCGCCATTTTGAAGGTTTAAAAAGCAGCTTGACTATTGTGGATATTTAAAGAGATAGCGCTCTCACAGATTTCTGGGGTTTAAGAACACTTCTGCTTTCCAGCAACCCCAAGGACACTCGGGGCCTGCAAGACTGAAAAGGTACGACATTCTTCTTGTTACTACACCCTACACGTGCTTGGTGAATGGA
>NW_006921951.1:2905934-2913630 GCF_000298275.1 Orycteropus afer afer
TTGCCCCATCTTCCTTCCGAGGAGTGGCTGGTGGGTTTGAACCGCCAGCCTTCTGGTTAGCAGTCAAGTGCCTTAGCCACTATGCTACCAGAGCTCCCTCTCGAAGGTTAGCTATCACTTTAAGAAGATCTCTGGCCTCTCTGGAGCACTACTGCCTATCATTGATTCAGAGGATAAACAGAAAATCAAACATATCTATAGTAATTCACTGAACAAGACTACAGGGCTTCTTCTTTTCATGTTCTTATTCATCGATTCATTCATCCAGAAAACATTTATTGAGCTTTTATTTTATCAGTCAATGTGCTAGCATTGAGGATTTAAAGAGAAACAGGTACAGTTGTGTTCTTAAAGGATAAGACATTAGTGATAAACAGTGTAGTAAATATAATGATAGAGATATGTATGATATCAGTTTTGGGGGGTAGAAAGCATAGGTTTCTGGGGCTTACAGTTGCTGTTGACTCTGATTTATGGTGACCTCACATGTGTCAGAGTAGAACTATGCTCCATAGGGTTTTCAACGGGTGATTTTTTTGGAAGTAGATCACCATGTCTATCTTCTGAGGGGCCTCTGGTAGACGTGAACCTCCAACCTTTTCGTCAGCAGCCAAGTGTTGTTAATCATTGGCACCACCCAGGGACTCCCTCTGGGGCTTATTAATTAAGAAAATGAAATGCTTCTTTGAAGAAGTGACACATGAGCCAGTCTGAAGGGATACAAAGGAGTTAGGCAGGCAAAGCTGGAGTGGAGGAATGAAAGAGGAAAGTGAGGGCATTCCAGGCAGAAGTGGACAGCTCAAGCAAAGCCACGGGGGTGGGAAGTTGCATGTTATGTGGGCGTGGAGTTTATAAAGATTCAATGTTCCTGGAGAGGAATTACAGAACATAATGTGTAAGAGTAGTAGGCAGAGGCTAGCGTGTGGAGGGTTAAATGGCTTGTTAAGGAATTTAAATTGTAGTGTCCTTTAGGCAATGACAAGCCACTTCTGGGTGTGAAGCACAGATAGAGATGATAAGGACTATCAGCCAGGTCAGCATGGTAGTATTCTGGAAGAGGACATGAGGAAGCAGGCAGGCAGACAGCTGGTACAAAGCATAGGATTGTTTTCAAAATGTTTAATCGTTTAGATAAAACAGAGCATTATCATCCCCTTCCTCAAAAACGGTGGATCAGTCTTACATCTATGATAGCAACAGAACTTCACAATGTAGTGTTTAAAAGTTGGTTGGGTTTCTTGTCAGAGATTTACAGTCTGGCCTACCCACATCCAAACTTATTTATTAAATATTTTTGTTTGGCTTAAGAAGAATAGTAATTTTTGATCTCATAATGCTATTGGCAGTCATCTTTCTTGGCTTGGTCCACAGGATGCTGCTACTGGTTAATCAGAGCTGCTCTGTGGGGCTGATATCCTGGGAAGATGAGAAGACAGGAGTCTAGCCTTCTAGAAGTCCTGATATCCTCATATGCCTTCTGAATTTTAGACCCTGACTTGGTTGAATATTCAGTCTTGACCTATCTTATAAGAAATTCTACTTTGTACTTTGGTTTCACTAGAAGGGAAATGACCATCAAGAACTCTGACCCTTCATAATCTTTTAAACTTTGGTCATGTTTCACTCAGTGTCCAACGTTATGGAAGGAAAAGTTCTAATTTTTGTCTTTCTTTACTACATTTTCTAGTATGTTATGTACCTATTAAAGTCTGGTTATCACAGGCTAACAGTATTTCACAAGACAGGCTTGAGGAAGTAACAGTAAATAACCATAGCAACAAATACTACTGGGGCAAAGAGAGAGAGACAGAGGCAGACAGAGGGAGCAAGAAAGAGAAAAAATGTGTGCATGCGTGAGTCAGAGGCAGTACCAACAAGTACTATATTAAATTGACTCCTGTGACATGGATGACTTTATGATGAGACTATAATCAGGCAATATAGGGCAAGGGACAGAAGCACAGATGCCGTAACCAGGCTGCTTGGGTTTGAATCCCAGCAGGACCACTTATTAATTGAGTGATCTTGGGTAGGTTAACCATTTAGTTCCTCAGCTGCTTCATCTGGATTGTGGTGAGAATTTAGTGAATTAGTGTATGCAACCCACAACAAATGACCCAGTAGGCAGTGGGTACTACATGCATGAACTATCATCATCATCACCCAGTGTGAAAAGCCTGTTTACCACTGAAGCAGAGCCTCTTCTATTTGTCTCTATGTGGCTGGACACTTTTCCTTTTGGAGGAATTCACACAGCAATTACATTTTTAATACACATTCACTGTATAACAATGCAAAGAATGTTCCTCCTAGGTAGTGTTTGGGATTTTGAAATGTGCATTTCTGAAGCACACATTTGTTTTCTGACTAGAATCCATTCATCTTCTGGTTGAACAGAAGAAATTACAAATTCACTGACATGCACCGTTTAATAGGGGATGGCATTTTAGATGTGGCTGTAGTTCATCTTGACAGGGTTAATGTAAGGCATTGGAAGCCTGCATGAATTAATTGAAAATCCTATTACAAACTCAGTGACAAATAACTCTATTCACCATTATGGCCTGTTCTCTCAATTTCCCCCCACCCCAATTATCTCTGTTTGGCCCACTCTGTCCACATCTATGCCAGCCAAACCCATGCACCAAGATACAGGTTTAGCACTCTCAGAAATCATTCTATACTGCTTCTTGAAGAGATCTGTAAAATTCCAAATGGTCACAGTATGGTTCTTTTGTGATATAATGCTATGACTACAGAAGAAATTTATTTCCTTCACAGATCACTTCCATACACCAGGGGCCTAATAGACTTATTAATTTTTCCACCAAAATAAATCTATTAAGTGTTCCTCAAATCAAACATCCTTAATACAAGTGGCAAGGATATACTTTATGGTAACAATGATATACATTATGATTAGCTTAGCGTTCCATCCCTGTGCTTACAGCCAAAAATTCATTAATTTACATTGACTCACTAAATCTTGACTGCTAAGGTTATTTCAGTGATCATTAACCACAGAGAAAGCATCATGAAGCTTATGGCAATTGAACCCATGAACAGACATTTATGCATCTGGTTGTATTTTTCTATGGGCGTTCTTTTTCAATTAAATTCTAAGAGGCAAAAGAGGCAGTTTGTGTCAAGAGTCTCACAAGGAGGTTTCCCACATTAAATAAAATGAATTCTACTCTGATTTCAAATTGAGCAAAGTTCAGTGATCTTTAAAAGACTTATTCCCACTCAGACTGCAGATGATGAAGGATAAATGGTTAAACGGCTTGGAAGAGCAATAAAGGAATGCATTTTTCCTTTGCAACATCTGAAGGATAAAGCCAAAACAATTGGTTTGATAGCCTAGGACTACTCTTGTGGGTAAAATATGTCCAGAGCCCGTGGAGGCACTGCCTTCTCATTCATCTCCTTAGAAAGGTCTGGGAGTCCTGTCGTCACCCGGGCCCTCTGCCCTCCATGCCTTCAGCAGGCTTTCCAAACTGCTGCCTTTTTTCTGTATCCTCTCATTAGGCCCCCGAGGATCTACAGAGCTTACATTTCACTTGGAGGCTTTCACTTGGCTACACATGAAAGGGAGGCTTAAAAGGAGAGAAAGCCAGAGAGAAACCGACTCTGCAGTCTAACCTTGGGTTTGCATCTGTCATTCATGCTGCCAGGTTTATCAAAAAGCTTGGCAATCTAGACAGGCAAAGTATTATAAGAATTCTTAATCTACAATACATTTCAATAGATAGTGACTACTTTGTTATTTAAAAAAGAATAAATATGACGGTGAGCCAGTTTTTCTTTCCAAATAATTTTTGCTTCTAAATTATGCATACGGTATTTTATAAGATATTATAATTCTCATGTAGCCAGTACACAAATGTTTTACACTTCCACATCAGTACCACTGAGTATATTCCAATATAGCTGGCAAACCGCTACTAGATTATCTAGCTGAGATTCTAACAGGTAAATAAAACATTCACTGCCAATTTATTTTATAGACTCTAAATGCCAGTGCCCAGATATACATGCAAGACAACATCTTTAAATTCAAATTCCTTCATGCATTTCTTACTGCTCCATAAAGTAACAAGATTCAATGACCTACTGAACAGAAAATCTAGAAGATACTCTTACAGTGGGAATAGCTATAAACTGTGAATAATTTAATAATTTAGTGATGTCTAAATTGGCACAAACTCTGGCTGGTTCCAACGTGACTTTCAAAAACTTTCCAGAAAGAACTGAGGCACAAAGAAATTAGAGGACGAGAAAGTACTGCACACAGATAATAAGCAGCAAAACTGGTTGAGAAAATGATTTTTTTAATGTCTTTGTACAAAAAAAATAAATGTTGGCTTTTCCCCTACAAAGTGAAATATTTATCAGGATATAAGAATATTCCATGAAAATACTGATTCTTTAAAGGTTCATTATTCTCCAGTATTGTCTAAATATGTCTAGGTCAGAATATCACTCAAATAATATTTAGCTATTATTTAAAATGCTTCAACTTCTATAACTTCAGTGATGAGTATTACAAGTTACCTTTCTGAAGCAATATCAGAAAGTAATTAAGACTCTCATACTCCCAAACAGTCCATCTTTCATTTGTTTTTTCTTTAACACTTATTTGTAGGGAGTAGTGTGCAGGGCCATTTATATCTGATGATCATTTCTTAATCTCTCACGCCCCTGTCTCTACATTTGCTATATAAAATTTTCTAAGTCAGACTAACTTCAATCAAATCTACCAGCACTTTAAGGATAGCAACTGCAAATAAACAGAAATTGAGAAAAAACATGTTTTCTTTATTCACATTTAGTCTTTTTTACCCTCATTCTAGTATCATATTGCCCCTTTTAATTACTCATTCCCTTTAGCTTTCCCAAGTAGACTCTTGACAGCCTTCCTCTTCTACTCTAGATCTAGTTCCAATTTCACTCTGGCTTTAAGAAAATGGGCTGACCAAGGCCAGCCTTGGCACTGCTCTAGTCTCCTGGCAACTTTTTTATGCACTCAGCTCCTATACACACTCCATCACTCTCTATCCACTGCTCCTGTGCACATTAACTCTTGTACACATACTCTATCTATTCCCCCTTGCACACTCAGCTCCTACACACACTCCCTCACTCTTGACCCACTCCCCTTGTGCACACTCAGCTCCTGCATACAGTGCATGCACTCTACCCATTCCCTCTGCACACACTCAGGTCCTCCACACATTTCATCACTCTCTATCCAGCCCCCCATCACACTCTCAGCTCCTGCTGCCAATTTCTGCAATCCAACTCACCAATTGTCACAGATTTTCTATCCCAACTATTGACCAAATAGCAATCAGGCAATTATAGTTTTCACCTTTGTTGTTTTAGTGTTGGTGATTTCAAGAAGGGATGGAGGAGAAGAGCAAAAAAAAAAAAAAAAAACATAGGGTAAAGGGAGAAGAGAGACCAGGCAGTAGCTTTCTCACCCGTTTTGCTGTGAACTCACCGCTACTTAATCATTTACATTTACAGAAGGAAGCTGAGGCCAACAGAGTATGTTCAAACACCCAGAAAGAAAATGAAGAGCAAGAGTTTCCAAACTTAAAAGGAAAGAAAAAGATATAAGGACCTTTATTTGTTTGTTTTCTTTGAATAGATCAAAGTGCACCTGTGGGGAGGAGGGTAGGCCCCATCTCCTTGGTTTCCCTCTCCTACTCTCCAGGAGAGTCAAAGGGGGCACAGATTGAAAGGCAGATTATAGGAAGAGAAGAGGACAAGGGAGCATTATTTAGAAAATACCTATGTTTAGGGGACAGAAAAACAAAAAACAAAAAATAACTAGGAACTATAGAGGCAGGAAGAGAGTCAGGAGAATATAAGCATCCATAGTAGCAAGAATAATTCCTGAAGCACGGTCTTGTCCACATCATCTGTGTCTTTACAATCTGGAGACAGTTCCCAATTACCTCTTAAATCAAATTAATGTTCTAAATTGTAAGTTTTACGGCCCTCTGTTTGGATTGATCGTTCCACCTCATATTTTCCACTCCCAGCAAGCAAACCAGTCTGCTGTCATCACTTCAAACCTCAAACATTCCATTCCTCTTCCACTAAAATTCATCCAGAACATCCCATCTCTCTCTTCATTTCCCCACCTCTGAGAGTCCTTGGCACTTGTATATGTACCATTATGTACCTACAGCTGGTAATTATGTTGCATTTCTTTCATTTGCATTTTTGTATCTGTCTAGAAGGCGGCTTCTGATATTTGGAGTCAGGTGTGAATAAGATCTGACTCTTGTGCAGTTCAATACGATGCTCTCTGCTTCCCAGATGTTACCACCACGTGTCCTTCAGGATTGGCTCAGATTAGGCATCACCCCCTGGGGGAAAATTTTCCCAACCTTCCCCACTCAGGCCAGGAAACAGTACTGCTCTTATGCACACCCACAGTGTCCTATACATACTTTTATCATGGCACTTATCTCACTGAATTACAACTCTCAGTTTTCAAGACTGTCTCTCTCTCCGAGACTGTAACTTCCTAGAGGTCTGGGACTATGTATTATTCACCTTTATATTACAATCACCTACCCCAGTGTCTGCGAATAAATTCTCACTGGATGAATAAATGAAAAAATGTCAGCTCTGGTGGGCTCAGTGCTAGATGTGAGTGGCTAAGAGGAGAAATTCCATATCCAAAGGAAAAGCAAGAAAAGAGACAATCCTATGGACAATCAGGCTCACTATCTCTGAATATACTGCAGTATATGTGCAATCATACATTTAGTCTCCAGATACTTCTCAAGAATAGCAGACTCCTCAAATGCTGTTACTCCTCCAATGCCGTTACTCTATCTTTCTGAAACTGTCCTTAGTACCTACAATGGGACATAAAATATGGTGGATACTTAATACTGTGACATGGAAGAAGTAGGAATACTGAAGGAGGAATTTCACTCCCCCTTCCTTCTCTAAGATTGCTGGGAAGTCTGGGACATAGGTAGGTGCTATAGAAAATCTAACCTGGGAAAATCTGAGCTAGTTAGTACTCCTCAAAGGTGTGCACCTAAACGTGAACCAGAAACATGAATAAAAGCACAATATA
The DNA here is from genome assembly GCF_000298275.1 of Orycteropus afer afer. Classification (NCBI taxonomy): domain Eukaryota; kingdom Metazoa; phylum Chordata; class Mammalia; order Tubulidentata; family Orycteropodidae; genus Orycteropus; species Orycteropus afer. The sequence goes on from NW_006921951.1 coordinate 2,913,040, forward strand.
TTTTAGAAAGGGGCAGTTGCTTGTTTTGTATTTGGCACATCATTTGCATCTGAAAAATGTGAAACAAATTATATAGCAAACCACAGCCAATAAATATTTTTCTTACAGGCTCATTTAGTGGTTATGAGGAAAGATTCATTTAGCTGATACATAGTTTTTTACTTGGATGGCCTTAAAATGGGAGTATCCAACAGACAAACAAAACATTACAGAAAACAAACCTTATGAATTTCTGAAAAGGAAGTAGTTTACAGACAGTGAGAATGCAGTCACTGAAATAAAATGCAAGAAATTAATATCATTCATTGTCCTGAATATTAGTGTTCTGTTTCACCATGTTTAATAATTAAGATTTGTTGTTCTTATTAGATGCTATGGAGTCGGCCACCAACTCATGGCAACTCCACACAGAACCAAACACTGCCTGGTCTTGTGCCATCCAAGTGATAAGTTATAGACCACACTTTTGTAATCCATAGGATTTTCACTGGCTGATTTTCAGAAGTAGATTGTCAGGCCTTTCATCTCACTCTGGAACCTCCACTGAAACCTGTTCAGCCCAATAAACAAAAAAAACAAACTCACTACCCT
>NW_006921951.1:2914675-2935718 GCF_000298275.1 Orycteropus afer afer
AAAGTAGGAGGTGGAACAATGTTTTGTATAGTATGTTATGCCAATTGAGCTTGATGTCCCCTGCGACTATGGTCCCAAGCCCGCAGGTTCAACTACTCGGTCGCTCTGGGTAGCTGGCTGTGACCAAGCAGTGACCACAACCTTGCCCCTTGTCAGCTCTACTATAACCTGGGAATTCTGATCATTCACATAAGCTTATAGGACCACTGTCTGCCAACCCTCTATATGATCTTGGATACACTTCCCATTTCATAGACATACCCAATCGTTTAGCCTGTCCACCTATCTATCCGTCCATATACCCATGTTTGCCTTCACTGACAACTCAGTACTGTATATGCAAAAGGCTCATATTTGTTGTCTGTACTTCCCATGTACCTCTCTATGTCTTTCTCATCCTCAATGCTGCCATATTGGTCACTCACCTTTCTCTGCCCTATCTTAAGTCACCCACCTGATCCTGAGGAGAAGGTAACTAGAAGAGGGAAATAAGCATGTGCCAGGAACTCTGCAAGCATCTTATCCTTATAGAGATCCTTAGCTTCAAAGAGAATCAGAAAACTGAGGAACAGAAGCATGTAGACACAGGTTTTAATATTAAATAGGAAAGTTGATACTGAATAAGGAAGCCCTCCTTCTAATTCAATTGCCCGGTTTTAATTTTCTTGTCCAATGTTTTCATTAAGATCCACTGGAAAATATGTTCAAACAATTTAAATATGACATTAAATGTGAAACATAAAATTTCAGAGCTAAAACACTGGAAGAGATCCATACATACAAAGTCAACTAATATTCGACAAAGATATGAAGGCAATTTAAGTGAAGAAAGTGAAAAGCTAGTCTTGACCCTTATTTTTATAAAAATTAATTTGAGATGAGTCATAAAATTAAATGTAAACGTTTAAGTAAAGTTTCCAGGAGAATATCTTAGTGACAAATAATCTTTTACTATAAAAATAAATTTGACTTCAACAAAGTTTACATGTCCTGATCATTAAAAGACACAATTAAGAAAATTAAAGATGCAACTCACAGACTGTGACAAATATTCACAGTATCCAATAAAGAACTTCAATCTGGAAATGTAAAGCACTCTTACAATCAACTACAAACACCCAATTTAAAAATGGGCAAAGGATTGGAAAGACATTTCTAAAAGGAAGCTAGATGTTGTTGTTGTTGTTGTTGCTGTTGTTAGGTGCCACTGAGTCAGCTCCAGCTCACAGCGACCCTATGTGCAACAGAAAGAAACACTGCTAGTCCTGTGCCAGCCTCACAATCCTTGCTATACTAGAGCCCATTGTTGCAGCCATTGTGTCAATCCATCTCGTTGAGGGCCTTCCTCTTTTTCGTTGACCCTCCACTTTACCAGGCATGATATCCAAAAGGATATCATGATATCCAAAAGGACCAGGGAATGGTCTGACATGACCAAAGTAGGTCAGATGGAGTCTGGCCATTCTCGCTTCCAAGGAGCATTTCGGCTGTACTTCTTCCAGGACAGATTTGTTAGTTCTTTTAGCAGTCCATGGTACTTTTAGCATTTTTGCCAACACCAAACTTAAAAGCATCAACTCTTCTTTGGTCTTCCTTATTCACTGTCCAGCTCTCACATGCATATGAGGCTACTGAAAATACTATGGCTTGGGTTAGGTGCACTTTAGTCTTCAAAGAGACATCTTTGCTCTTCAGCACTTTAAAGAGGTCTTTGCAGCAGATTTGCCCAGTACAACACATCATCTGATGTCTTGACTGCTGCTACCACTGGTGCTGCTTGTCGAACCAAGTGATATGAAATCTCTGACAACTTCAATCTTTTCTTCATTTATCATGATGCTGCTTATTGGTCCAATTGTGAAGATTTTTGTTTTCTTTATGTTGAGATGTAAACCATACTGCAGACTGTAGTCTTTAATCTTCATCAGTAAGTACTTGAAGTCATCCTCACTCTCAGCAAGCAAAGTTGTGTTGTCTGCATATCGCAATTGTTAATGAGTCTTCCTCCAATCCTGATGCCATGTTCTTCTTCATATAGTCCAGCTTCCCAGATTATGTGCTCAGCGTACAGAATGAATAAGTATGGTGAAAGGATACAGCCCTGACACATTCCCTTCCAGATTTTAAAACCATGCAGTATCCCCTTGTTCTGTTCGAATGACAGCCTCCTGGTCTATGTACAGATTCCTCATGAGCATAGTTAAGTGTTCTCAAATTCCCATTCTACTCAACGTTATCCATAATTTGTATGAATCTAGGAAAACTGGAAGTTGTCTAAAATGAAATGGAACACATAAAGATCAACATCCTAGGCATTAGTGAACTAAAACAGCCAATAGTTTTGGCCATTTTGCATGAGACAACGATTATATCCTTCCTGAATTTAGAGACCATCTCTAAAGAATAGATTTGATGCACTGAACACTAATGACCAAAAACTAGAGGTACTGTGGGATGACATCAAAAACATTACCCATGAAGAAAGCTAAAGATAGATGTTGTTGTTGTTGTTGTTATGTGCCGTCGAGTCAAACCCGACTCATAGCGACCCCTCCTTGGGTTTCCGAGGCAGTATCACTACGGAAGTAGGATTGCCCAACCTTCCTTCCGAGGAGTGGCTGGTGGGTTTGAACCGCCAGCCGTCTGATTAGCAGGCAAGTGTCTTAGCCACTAGATGTATAGCCATTAAATACAGTAGAAGGTGCTCAATATCATTAGCCTTCAGGGAAACCCAAATTAAAACCACAATGAGATATTTTATATCTATTTGAATGACAAGGTCACTATGAACTGGAGTCAACCTGACAGCACCTAACAACAGCAACATTAGAATAACTAAAATTTTAAAAACTGACACCAACAAATGTTGCCAAAGATGGGAAGCAACTAGAACCTCATACATTGCTTGTGGAAGTCTAAAATGGTACAAATACTTTGGAAAAATGCGTGACAGTTTCTTCCTATCAAGTTATATAAACACCAATCTTATGAACCAACAATTCCACTCCTAGGTATTTAGCCAAAAGAAATGAAAACATATATCCATACAAAAACTTGTACAAAAATCTTCATCCTATTCAGGTGTTAAAAAAAAAAAAGAATGAATTACTGATGTACATGAGTGAAAAAAAATCCTAAGAAATGCTATGTGATTACATTTATATGATGTTTAAAAATAGGTAAAATCAATTTATTGTACTAGAAATTGGAACAGTGATTGCCTATGAGGAATGAGGAAGAGAAGAGAGGAAACTTATTGAGATGCTCTATATCTTGACTGGGATGTTGGTTATCTAGGTGTATACATTTGTCAAGACTCACTGGATAATGCATTTATGATTTGTACAATTCACAGATTACAAAATTTACCTTAATGTAAAAATGTTTAAAAGAATAAATTAGTAGTGACACTTTTAAAAAGAAATACAAAATGACCATATATGCCAGATATGTTTTAATGTATAGGGGAAAAAGATATAAAATGGTCACAATGAAAAACAAGTTATACTGTCAATTGTTGAGAGAATGGTAAAACTGAAAAGAAACTTGAAGGCCAGAGATATGAAAATTAATGCCTGGAAAGATGATTACTTTCCAAAACTAAATCCATCACCGATGACAGAAATAGGTGTATGCAGTGTAGAGCTTTGCAAAGTGAAGACCACCCAAGCAAGTTCTTTCCTCACTGCTAATTATATCAAACCAGTACACAGAGACAAAAACTCCCACCTCTAATGCCAAAGTGGACAGTGCTTATGCACTTGGCTGCTAAATCAAAGTTCAGCAATTTGAATCCATGAGCTGCTCTGCAGAAGAAAGATATGGTATTCTGATTGTGTAAATGTTACAACCTTGGAAACCCTATAGGGCAATTCTACCCTGTCCTATAGGGTTGCTATGAGTTAGAATTGATTCAATGCCAACAGGTTTTGATCTGATGCCAAATGTGTGGTAGATAATTAAATCCCACTCCTCATGCTAACTGCATCTCTTGGAAATCTCTTCCCTGGTCAGTCCAGACCCCAGATGGCAGCCTCTTCTTCTTCTCTCTCATCCCCATTCATCTGGGGCTAGGTAAATGGATACCTGCCCCAACTGTTTCTTAGGCCCAATAGTCCAGTGGAATGACTCACAAACTCCAGAAAAAGGGTTATCTTTAATCTAGCAGGAGAAAGCATACAAAAACAAAGGGCAAGGTTGGAAAGGGTTTCAATGCAGAACTTCTGTGTTCTCAGGGGACATGTTTACTTCCTAAAAGCAGATGTCTGCTGTCACTAACCAAGAAACTCCACTGAGTCTGTCCTCCAAAGCCTTTATTAGCCTCACCATGTGGCCATGACAGATTACAATGGCCCCCAGGTGGTCCCTCTTGGTCTAGTTAGGCCCAACTCACTGGCCTCAGATGTTGGTCCGGCTCCCAGGAACCAGGAGCGAAGGCCAAACTGTTTACTACAAAGGGGTATCTACAATATGGCTCTACACTGACCACTAATCAGTCTCTCACTAGTTGTCCAGTATACATTCTGAATCCCATAAACAAGAGAAACAGAAAACAACAGAAACAGAAAGCATATTTGATGGGGAGAGATAAAGATGATGAAAAGTGTTGTAAAATATTATGACGGACAAGATGTAAAAACTGAGATGTGTTAGTGGGGGACTATTAGAGTAAGTCTTCAAATGTAATGAAAATGTTTTACACCAGGGAAAGTAAGACTGCTTCATATTCACTGAAGAAAAACACATAGGCTTACACTGATGCATGCATTATTTAAGTTGAGTAAAAGAATTTCCTGTCAGAGAGAGTTGTTAAATATTGCAATGGATTATATCTCTTTCATTTGAGACTTAAAAAACAAAAAAATAGGGCAGTCTCATGAGTCTGGTTCTGCCCAAAGGCAAAAGAACAGGTAACTTATGATATCTGGTAATACTCTGATTTCTTGAGCAATCAGACCACTTGAAAGAATAATTTTATTCTTGATGATGATTTTTTTTTTAAGGGGTGGGATCTCAAGAATAAAGGTAGCAATGAGGTACAAGAGCACGAGCAGGGAAGAGACATTTGGAAAGAAGACAAAATGAAATGAGTTAACCTACAGAAATCAAATCAAGCCAGCCTCAATACTCAGAAGTCTATCACAACCTATTATAAATCCATTAGAAAAAGTAGAGGCAATCACAGCTGTGGTTAGGCTCACCAAGCTGCCTTTCATCTCATTATTTTTGGCATGTCAAAAGAATACAAAATATGTGGGTATTGCCATTACTACTGTAAAAGAGTATAGTGCAAGTCAATTAAATGTGAAGTTTACATAGTAAAGACTGAGTTATGCTTCAGGGTAACATCCTCTCACACTGAAATACAATCTATTACAAGGCAAGAAACCAGGGCTTCAAACTGGTTCATTCCAGCTTGATTCCCTACTAAGAATTTGCCTTTGTACCCCACATACACTGAATCAGAATCTACATTTTAACAAGATCCCCAGGTGACTCCCTCATTATGGGTCCAACTATAAATCACAATACTGAAAAAAAAAAAAAAAAAAAAAAAACTGGAGGGGAGTAAAATATTTAGAATCAATCTCTACACACAGCAAAGAAGAATTCATTACAGTGACATAATGGGATGTTATAAATACTGACAACATAAAAATAAGAATACACTGAACAAAAATCAGGAGGTAGGGATAGGGGTGGGAGGTAGAAGAAGTAACCTATATTCATCATCTGGTATCCAAAACTGAAACTGTTTAAGGCTAAGAAATCAAGAAACAGAAACAGTATTTGAGGCTGTCATGATAACCAGTAGAACTATTGTTAGCTGCTACTGAGTTCCAACTCAAGGCAACCCTGCACACAAAAGGACTGGACTGTTTTGATCTATAGGGTTTTCACTGGCTAATTTTTTAGAAGTAGATTGCCAGGCTGTACTTCCTAGTCCACAAGTTCTGCTGAAACCCTTTCAGTATCATAGTAACATGCAAGCTTCTACTGACAGACAAGTGCTTGCTATACTTGAGGAAAACTAGCTGGGAATCAAACCCAGGTCTCTTGCATGGAAGGAGAGAATTCTACCACTGAACCACTATTGTCCTCAGTAGAAGAGCTGTTCCTGTGTGGTGTCAAGTTGTTTCTGACTCATAGCAACTCTAGGTAGAGTAGAACTGGCCTCAAGGTTTCCTAGGTTGAAATCTTTACAGAAGATCAAGTCTTTTCTCCCACAAAAGACTTGTTTAGTGCAACTGAAAAGCTTAATCAGGAATAACTAGGCGCAACTGGGTTTTGTTGGGAATGGGAGTGTTGTTGTTGTTGTTGTTGTGTGCCGTTGAGTTGGACCCGACTCATAGAGACCCCTCCTTGGGTTTCCAAGGCAGTATCACTACAGAAGTAGATTGCCCAACCTTCCTTCCAATGGTACTATGCTAACTATGTTGTTGTTGTTGTTATGTGCCGTCGAGTCAAACCCGACTCATAGCGACCCCTCCTTGGGTTTCCAAGGCAGTATCACTACGGAAGTAGGATTACCCAACCTTCCTTCCGAGGAGTGGCTGGTGGGTTTGAACCGCCAGCCGTCTGGTTAGCAGGCAAGTGTCAGCCACTATGCTAACTATAGTACCATTTATAAGAAAATTAAACAAAAAAGCTAGGTAGACCCAACTATTATCCCTAAATATTCACCCCCTACTCCCATTCCCAGGGGCTCTGGTAGCATAATGCCTAAGGCACTTGACTGCTAACCAGAAGGCTGGCGGTTCAAACCCACGAGCCACTCCTTGGAAGGAAGGTTGGGCAATCTACTTCCATAGTGATACTGCCTCAGCAACCCAAGGAGGGGTCGCTATGAGTCAGGTTCAACTCGACGGCACACAACAATAACAACAACACTCCCATTCCCAACCAAACCCAGTTGCTCCTAATTATTCCTGATTAAGATATTCAGTTGCACTAAACAAATGATTCCCACATGTTAATGTAATATCATCACAGTATCAGTAAAATCCCCATGTTATTCAGATGCCATCTTTTCTAACAAATAGAGAATCTTTCATTTACTGTGCTAAATTTTATGAATTTTTTTGAACACAAAAAGCAGAAAATGTACACAGTAAATCCAAAGACACAAATTGTCTCCATAGTAATATCTCCAGCTTCTGCAAGGCCTCATGGCTCCGTTAATTAGTGTGATTTCATCTTGAGAGCACATGTCTAGGAGCTGGTGATCCTGAGATGCTGCAGACCATGGGGCCTGGAGGGGTGAATGTGTTAGCTTTGGAGAAAACAATAAAAGCCTAAGTACCTTTCCTCAATTCATAGGGGTCAGTTTATGGAACTTGTAAAATACGTGGAAGTCACTTGACTTGTCACGTTTAAAATTTATCTACTTTTTCTGCCAACTTGAGATCAAAGTGCAACTAGCAGCTATCTAATAATTTAAAAACTATTTTTAAAGAGGGGAGGTAGCAAGTTGACAGTAGTAGAAATTCTTAAAACCTAAGTCATAGTATGTTTCATTTACAAGATTTTTAAATGTCTAAAAGAAAATAAAAGCATTTCCCTCTTTTTCACAATGTCTTTTATAAATACTGGACCAATAAGCAGCATCACAATAAATGGAGAAAAGACTGAAGTTGTCAAGGACTTCATATTACTTGATTCTACATTCAACACCAATGGAAGCAGCAGTCAAGACACCAGACAACCTATTGCATTGGGCAAATCTGCTGCAAAACACCTCTTTTAAGTGATGAAGAACAAAGACGTCTCCTTGAAGACTAAGGTGTGCCTAACCCAAGCCATGGTATTTTCAGTCACCTCATATGCATGTGCGAGCTGGACAATGAATAAGGAAGACCGAAGAAAAGTTGATGCTTTTGAGTTATAGTGTTGGCAAAGAATCCTGAGAGTACCATAACTAACTAACCAACTCACTGCCGTTGAGTTGATCTCAACTCGTAGTGACCCCTCTTTGGGTTTCCGAGGCAGTATCTCACGAAGTAGATTGCCCAATCTTCCTTCTAAGGACTGCTAAAAGAACTAACAAATCCATCCTAGAAGAAGTGCAGCTGGAATGCTCCTTGGAAGCGAGAATGGTCAGACTTCATCTCACCTACTTTGGTCATGTTGTCAGAAGTGACCATTCCCTGGAGAAGGATGTCATGTCTGGTAAAGTGGAAGGTTGACAAAAAAGGGGAAGGCCCTCAACTAGATGGGGATTGACACAGTGACTGCAATGATGGGCTCAGGAATAGCACAGGCTGGCACAGGACTGGGCAGTGTTTTGTTCTGTTGCATACAGGGTCGCTATGAGTCGGAGGTGACTCGATGGCTCCTATCGACAACAACCACCCCCACCAAAATCTGACCACCAAGTCACCATGAGGCCTGAGTTGCCCAACATGAACTGAGTGTTGTCTGACTCACAGAATCATAAAATTGGATGTGCACAGCAGCACTCCATCATTAAATGGAAGTGTTATATACGAGATTGGGATCGAGCAGGACCAGAAAGCACAAGAAAGCTGTATGAGGAACTGGCCCAAATGCCTAAGGTCATCACTCCAGTCACACTACCTTCCCTCTCCCAATCTGCACCTATGGCCTCATGGGGAGTTTCTTTTGATCAGCTGACTGATTAAGAGAAAACTCGTGCCTGGTTTATATATGGTTCTATACCATATGCAGGCATCCTTCAAAAGTGGACAGCAGCAGCACTGCAACCCGTTTCTGGGGCCTCCCTGAAGGACAGTGGTGAAGGGAAATCTTCCCAATGGGCAGAGCTTCAAGTGATGCATCTCATTGTTCACTTTGCGTGGAAGGAGAAATGGCCAGATGTATGACTGTATTCATGGGCTGTGGCCAATGATTTGGCTGCATGGTCAGGGAGCTGGGAGATGCATGGTTGGAAAATTGGTCACAAGGATGTATGTGGAAGAGGTATGTAGACAGTTCTCACTACATGGGCCAAAGAAGTGAATATATTTGTGTCTCATGTGAATGCTCACCAAACGGTGACCTCAGCAGAGGAGGATTTCAACTATTAAGGGGATAGGATGATATGTTCTCTGGAAACCAGTGCAGCAATGGGCCTATACTCATGGAATTCACTGATCTTACCATGTTCCCCATCATCCAAAAGCAGTTGGCTTGACAGAATGATGGAGTGTCCTTTTGAAAACATACAGTGCCAACTAGGTGGCAATACTTTGCAGGGTTAGGATAATGTTCTCCAGGAGACTATATATGCTCTAAACCATATACATATAGCATAACCATATACATATAACATCCAATCTATAGCGCTGTGTCTCCAATAGCCAGGATTCACAGGTCCAGGAACCAAGAAATGGGAATGGGAGTGGCACCACTCACTATTACCCCTAGCAACCCACTCAAAAAATTTTTTTACTGTCTGTCCCTGTGACCCTATGCTCTGCAGGTATGGGGGTTTTAGTCCCAAAGGGAGGAATACTCCAACCTGGAGATACAATATTGATTCCACTGAAATGGAAGTTAAGAATGCCACCTGGCCATTTTGGACTCCTCAAGCCTCTGGATCAACAGGCAAAGAATAGAGTTATTGTATTGTCTGGTGTGACTGATCTTGGTTATGAAGGGGAAACTGGATTAATACTACATAATAGAAGAAGAATATGTCTGGAATACAAGAGATTCTTTAGGATGTCTCTCAGCCCTAGCATGCCCTATGATTAAAGCCAGTGGCAAACTACAGTAACCCAATCCTGATAACTACTAATGGCCCAGACCCTTCAGGAATAAAAGTTTAGGTCACCCCTCTGGCAAAGAACCATGACCAGCTGAGGTGCATGCTGCAAGCAAGAGGAATACAGAATGGGTGGTAGAAGAAGGTAGTTTTAAATACCAGCTACAACCACATGACCAGTTGCAGAAAAGAGGACTGTTCATGATTGTTATGAGTATTTCTTCAGTGTATGTGTACATCTAATATTTTTGTTTTCTTCAGCTATAAAATATAAGATATAAACAGGGCTGATGTGTTTTTGGTTGTATGTGTATTAGTTGTATCATGTTAGGCACAAGTATGACTTTATAACTATCTTTATTCAGAGATTACATGTGGTTTAAGGAGATATGTACAAATGCCAACCTGACAAAGAGTGACCTGTGATAGTTAAGGTTGTGTGTCAATTTGGCTGGACCATGATTCTGAGTGGTTTAAGCAGCTGTAGTGTGGTCGTTCCCATGATGAGATCTGATGTAAGGTAGTTACCTCCACTGTGGGATATGTTGTGAAGAGCCAATCAGTTGAAAGGGAGTTTCCTCAGGGGTGTGGCCTGCTTCTAATATATACATATGGGCCCTCTGGGAAAATCCTCAGACTTTGTGTTGGATCTGTCTAGCTTATCCAGTTTTTGCAGCTGAACCAGTGGCCTGCCATATGGCCTGCCAATCTTGGGATTGTTGCCTTTTCAGCCAACAATCCACCATTTTACTTGCAAATCTTGGATTTGTCATCCGCTGAAGTCAGCAGCCTGCTATACTGCCTGCTAATCTTGGGTTCTCTCTCTCTCTCTCTCTCTCTCTCTCTCTCTCTCTCTCAAACTCACTGCTGTCAAGTCAGATCCGAATCACAGTGACCCCTCCTTGGGTTTCCAAAGCAGTATCACTATGGAAGTAGATTGCCCAATCTTCCTTCTGAGGAGTGGCTGGTGGATTTGAATCACCAGGCTTCTGGTTAGCAGTCAAATGCCTTAGGCACTATGCCATCAGAGCTTCCTCCCTCCTCCCTCTCTCTCTCACCATAAGCTTTATTGCTTTTGCTTCTCTAGAAAACCTAGCCTAAGACATTTGGTACAAGGAGTAGAGGGCAGGATATAGCATTACAATTTAATTTTAATTTCCCTTAAGTAGTTATAGAACTCATCAGAGAAGGAAGAACCAGCACAGATGACTGGGAAGGAGACCAATCCTTTAGTTTTGCTCTTCCAAAAGTGGTCCATAGACCAGTGGCATTTGCATCACTTGGGAGCTGTTATGCATGTTCAGGTCAAGTCCAAGCCTACGGAATCAGAATATGTACTTAACAAGAACTCCAAGTGATTTGTATGCACCGTTTTTACTGTGTTATCAGAATAGGGTTGCTCTAGATAGGAATCCAATTTTATATATATATACTTATATATATATATAAAATTGGATAAAATATATATATATGGAACCCTAGTGGCACAGTGTCTGAGGCATTTGACTGCTAACCAGAAGGCTGGTGGTTCAAACCCACCACCTGTTAAATCTTTACAGGCCCACTTACCACCTTAGAAAAACAATGGGGGTCACTATGAGTTGAAATTGACACAATGACCATGAGTTTGGTTTTTGGTTAATCTCCTTTGCTGGTTCTACTTCCTCAGTTACCCCAGGGATCAATTTTCTGACAGTTTCTCTTTACTTTGTTCACTCTCAAGAGGATCTCATCTAGTCCCTTCTTTTAAAATCATTTATATCAGTGTTTATCAACCCTAAATGAATATTAGAATCAACTAGGAAGGTTTTTTGTTTTGTTTTGTTTTTTTCCTTCTTTTAATGTGTTCTAAGACTCCACCCTAGAACAATTAAATAAAAATTTCTGGGGTAGGGTCAGGACCATACACATTTTTGAAAGCTTCTCACTGATTCTCAGATAAGGAGCTAATAAATAAATAAATAAAATCCACTGGCATGTAGGCAATTCTGACTCATAGCAATCCCCATAAGGTTTCCAAGGCTGTAAATCTTTATGGGCGCAGACTACCTTATCTTTCTCCCACAGTTCAAACCACCGACCATGTGGTTAGCAGCCAAATACCTTAAGCATTGCGCTACCAGAGCTCCTTAAGGTCCTAAGAACTATTGATCTACACACTGATGTCTCCCACACCCGATCTCAGCTATGAGATCTGAATGCCTGCTCCTCACCATCTGATTGTGTAATAGGTGTCTCCAAGTTGGCAGGTTGAAAACAGATCTCCTGATTTTCATTTGCCCTGGACAAAACCTGCTGCTCTTTCAGTTTCCTCTCCACCATTTATCTAGTTTTTGGAACCAAAAGATTAGGCTCACCTCTTTTACCCTTCTTTCACATGCTACATCCAATTCATCAGCAAGCCCTCTGGCTCTTACTTCAAAATATATATCCCAAATCAGTCCATTTCTCACAATTTCCATTATTATCAGCCTATGCTAAGTCCATACTGTCTCCATATTGCCAATCTTGAACCCCTAAAACCTACTCTCCATGCTATCTCACCCTTGTTACACTCCCAATGACTTTCCCTCCTATTTACAATTAAATCCAAACTCCTTTCCATGGCTTTCTATCATCTGGCCCCTGCTTACATTTCTAGCTTCATCTGTAAGCTCTCCCACTATCCCTCAACCTCCAACTCCTGCCACAATAGTCTTGCTGCTGCTCAACCACTCCAGATTCTTTTCTGCATCAGTCTTTGCTCTTGTTTTTCCTTCTGCCTCAAACTTTCCTTATGGCCATACTCATATACATCATTCAGGCCTCTGACCAAGTATCAACTCAGAGAAGTCTTCTCTGACTGTCCCAGAATAATCCCACCATAACCCAGTTCCTACTAACACCTCTTCATCCTGCATTTTCTACCCTGCTCATTTGTTTTCATGACATCTACTGCTACCTGAAACTATATCAGTGATTCACCCACCTCAAGTCACTAGAATGCAAGCTACAAGAAGACAATGAGTTTGTATTGTTCAAGGTTAAGATCACAGGCCTCTATCTATGCCTGACAAATTGTAGACATTCAATAAATATTTATAAAATAAACAAATGAGTCAACGGAGAGTAACTTGAATGGAAAGTGATGCTGATGTGCCCTATTCTGCAACTGTTTCTGTAACTGCCCATCCTGTTCAGCACTGTTATCAATAATTTGAATGAAGCCATTTAGAGCTTGTTTAATTTGAGAGTGGCACAAACTTGGAAGAGAAAGCTAGCTAACTAATATTGATGATAGAAATATGATCTTGAAAGATTTTCACAGATGACCAATACTGACCAAACAAAGCAAACATTTAATAGGATGAGCATACATTCTTGTATTTTGTTGTTTAAAACCACTTGCACAGGTACAGGAAGCTACAGAAGACCTGACTTAGTAGCAGACAGAATGAAAAAGACTCCAGGGCTTTTGCTGTGTATTAGCTCAGTATGAGTCACGAGGAACACAGATGCCATGAAAATTAATGAGGACATTAGGATGCATAAATGGCACATTGGCACCAATCGGGGAAAGGGACAGTCCTTCCAAGTACTGATAACCAAGGATATCTGGAGCATCTTATTCATTTCTGTATATCACAATTTAAGAAGAATATTGGTAAAATGATCTCTAAATATAAAAATGTGATAGTTGTGGTGCATGATCGAGAAATCGTGTTAGAGAATATCTGTCTGAAGGACTTCTTGTTGTTGTGTGCCGTCGAGTCGGCCCTGACTCACAGCGACCTCTCCTTGGATTTCCGAGGCATTATCACTATGGAAGTAGATTGCCTAACCTTCCTTCTGAGGAGCAGCTGGTGGGTTTGAACCGCTAGCCTTCTGGTTAGCAGTCAAGTGCCTAAAAGAATTTATTCTTAAAAGAAAATATTTAGGATGTGATGATAATAAACCAAACTAACTGCCATCGAGTTGATTCCAACACATAGCGACCCCCACTGGGACTTCAAGGCAGTGAATCTTTATAGAAGTAGATTGTTCAGTCTTCCTTCCACGGAGTGGCTGGCAGGTTGGAACCGCCAACCTTCTAGTTAGCAGTCAAATGCTTTAGGCACTACGCCACGAGAGCTCCTTGTGATGATAATAGTAGTCAGCATTTGTTGAGCATTTTTCATGTGTCATACATATCTTCACACATATAATATATCTATGAGGTAGATATATCATTATTATTCCATTTAAGAGTTACAGATAACAAGGCCTATGAGGTTGTGTAATCTACTCAAAGGCACACAGCTGGTAAGTGTTAAGAGCTCATGCTCACAACCAGAAGATAGCCTTTAAAAACTTGAAGAGATGACATAAGGGAGCAATATTAAACTTACTCTGTGTAGCTCTAAGGCCTAATATCTCAGCAACAGAGGGAAAGTTACAAGGGGCCAAGACCATTTTCGATGTAAATAATAATTTTCCTAATAATGAGCTCCCAGTAAATAGTAAGTATTCAAGTGGAAGCTAACTAACCATCTGTCAGTATGGGTGCGGGCTTGGAAGTTCCTTCCTCTGCTCAGCTTTATTCCTCAACTTTATATCCTTCCTTTTCCATCTAAACCCAACTCTAAATCCACAGCAAAGAATACTGAATGGTAATTTTTATAACTCCTCAAAGCAATGTTGGCTAGAACAGTTGAAAGGATGATAAGCCATCTTTAAGTACAACACTTGTATGTAATTCAATCATTATTTAAAAAAACAAAGGATGTTACTCTATCCTGTGTCAACAAAGCGCACAGCTGCCTGGTAGATATAAGTGTATTTGTAATTAGGGTTTTGCTTATCTCTTTGTTCTCCAATTTTAAAGTCTTCCAGAAAACATAGATCTTTTCCTAAAGATTTCCTCAGCTTGCACCCTAGAGGATCATTATTTTATAAACATCAACTTGTATCAAAAGAGACATTTTTTATCCTCTAATTAAATAAGAAGAGATAACCTAAGCAAAGAACAATACTTGTAAGAATACAAATAAAAAGAAGTTAAAAAATGAAGCAGTAAAAGACCCTCACACTGATTTTCATGAACACAAAATAAATTTGCAAATGCAATGAAAGTTTATTAAACAAACAAGAGAAAACATTCATAATGCATGCTACATGTCCATATCACTAAAATGATCAGTCTGAAAAGGCTACTTCGTATGTTACAATTTTATAATTAGGCACATTTTAACTGTGTTAACTACTGTTTTTTAAAATACAATCAGTATGTATTTATTCAAATGTTTTGAAAAACAGCTCTACAATTTTAAATGCTTATACATATGTAAATGGGAGCACTGGTGGCATAGTGCCTAAGGCATTTGACTCCTAACCAGAAGGCTGGGCAATCTACTTCCACAGTGATACTGCCTCAGAAACGAAAGAAGGGGTCACTCTGAGTCAGATTGGACTCAATGGCAGTGAGTTTGGTTTCTTGGTTTTATATATATGTAAATAGGTTTTCCAAGGAAATAAGGGGCTAAAAGATAGAGGAATAATAGATAAATAAATACGGTTTCCTGTATGGATGAATGAAAAACTTTGCATATGGGTGTGTATACAATGCAATGCACTGCTGTGGAGTCAGACCCAACTCACAACAACCCCTCTTGTGAAGATAAATTCAGATAGACACAAAGCTGATAAATAAAGGTGCTGTGACCCTTGGTCTCACAGAGAGAGCTTTGACAGTTTAAAAGTATTAGAAACTATGGATTAGACTCCCATTTGGAGGCATAGAATCATAGAATGGTAAGGCTAAAAGAGTAATTTAGCCCTATAACCTAATATCAGGGCTGGGGAAACAGACACAGGGAGGTGAAGTAAATGCCCAATCACACAGTGGATGAGCATCAAAGCCAGGAGTCAGGACCAGACCTGTGTGAAAAGGTTCTAGAAGAGTTATTTTAGTTGTGACCAATGGTGGTCAAAAGGATCGTCAAGACTATGAGAATGCAAATGCACTGTCCGAAAGCACTTTGAATGAGTGTAAACTGGGATCCCTGACACCAAACATATATGGTTAAGTCTACTGACTTTCTCTCTTGAATGTCTAAGGAAATCAGTCCAATCAGACCTAGACAAACAGAAAGACAGAAGACAGATATAAATAATTTGTGTATTAATATATACATGTATGTATGTATATATTAATACCTTTATGTAATATATAATACATTCATAAAATAAACTGTGTTTCTTTAACATTGTCTAATATCTCAGCTATAGAACCCTGGTGGCACAGTGGTTAAAGCAGTTGGCTGCAATCATAAGGCCAGTGGTTTGAATCCAAGAGAGAAAGCAGTCTGCTTCCACAAACATTCCATAAAGCCTTGGAAACCCTATGGGGCATCTCTACTCTGTCCTATGTTGTTGTTATGTGCTGTCTAGTGGACTCAACTCATAGCAACCCCTCCTTGAGTTTCCGAGGCAGTGTCACTACGGAAGTAGATTGCCCCATCTTCCTTCCAAGGAGTGGCTGGTGGGTTTGAACCGCCAGCCTTCTGGTTAGCAGTCAAGTGCCTTAGGCACTACGCTACTAGTGTACAGGGTTGCTATAAGTCAAAATCAACCTGATGGCAAACAATTGTTTAATATGGTATCTCAGATTTTCTCCTATTCTATTCTCTTTTCCATCAGATACACAAGCAATACAATAGCATCTAAAAATAATGGGTTGTACCTTGACAATTATTTTATAGCATGCAAGAGTTCTAAGTAACCAAGTTAATTATTAATTCATTAGCATCTTAATACAATTGTAAAACTTCTTTACAATTGTAAAGGCGTTCCAGGGAAAATATATAATGTAATAGTTCCTACCAACGAGTGGTAGGCAGAATAATGACCCCCAAAGATGTCCACAACCTAATTACCAGAAGGTATATACACCACCCTTGAGAAGGAGAGGATTTCTGGATTATTCAGGTTGGCCCAATGTAATCAATGGATCCTTAAAATCAGAGAATTTTCCCTAGCTGAGTCTGAAGGAGATGTGACTACGGAAGAAGGTCGGAGATGCTATACTGGTGGCTTTGAAGACAGAGGAAAAGGACAATGAGCTGAGGAATATGGGAAGGCTCTAAACATTGGAAAAGGCAAGGAAACGGACTCTCTCTAAGAGCCTCCAGAAAAGAACACGGTACTGTTTACAGCATGATTTTAGCCCAGTGAGAACCAATGTCAGACTTCTGATGTACAGAATTGTGAGATAATACATTTTATGTGTTTTAAGGACTGGGTTTTTGGTAATTAGTTACAGCAGCAATAGAAAACTAATATACCACATGAACTAGTAGTCAGAGGTCCAAGACCACATAGAGACCTTATGCCTTATACCACACTTCTCTTTGAGGAATTTCCCACATTTACCAGGTTACACAAGGATAACTTTAGTGACATGGTACACAGCATGACAAGAAGAAAAGAAGGCTGCTGGAAGACATGCACAAAGACAGCACCGCACAAATTTTGAGTAAGTTAAATTTCACTCTTTACTTTTAGCTCATTCTTTGAAATACTTTTGCTTCCAAGTGAAACAAAATTTACTTTGAATAAATTTTACAGTGTTCTACTTGAAAGAGCTGGTTTGGACTTTTCAAAAAGCATCTTGTCAGAATTACGTATTTTTCCTAAGACATATTCCACCCACTAAGTCATACCAAGAAGTCTTGGTAATCATGGTAGATTATTGTGTGAACGCAAATCCCTTAGATTTCCATTCCGCAATAAGCTTCTTAAAGGAAGGTGTGAATACATCAAATACCTTAAATTTAATGCTAAGGAAGCTTGCATAAATCTTGGCCACATCCTTGCATGGGGGAGCAAGCAGAAATAAAAGACTTGTAGCTAGTGTTGAACAACAAAAACCAAACATCTGCATAAAGGCAATGATGACATTAGAAGCAAATGCAGCAAAATACAACCCAAGTTTTAATTTATTGATTTTTTTCCTTTACAATTTCTAATTTAATGTGTCTGTATTTAGGAGCTCTGGTGGCATAGTGCCTAAGGCATTTGACTGCTAACCAGAAGGCTGGCGGGTCTAACCCACCAGCCACTCCTCAGAAGGAAGATTGGGTAATCTACTTCCGTAGTGATACTGCCTCAGAAACCCAAGGAGGGGTCGCTGAGTGGACAGGCAGTGAGTTTTTTTTTTTTTTTTGGAAGGGATTATCCCTGAAGAATTAAGTAGTGTGGAGATGGGGGGAGGGGAGAAGAGTTAAACTAAAAACCTATAGATGACAAAAATGTGCCCAAACCAGACAGTCTAAGGGCTCCTGTTCCAAGTCCCACTTGTATAAACAGTGATCCTCCACCTCATTGAATTGTTGACATTACATAATTAGCCAGTTACAATAATAACACTACAGCTTAACACAACTGCCACGACTGGAGGAATTTTAACTACTCTAGTGAATTGCCTGTCACCAGCTACATCTGTGCTGGTCTTCAAAGCAAAAGTGGGGAAAGAAAAGAGATGAACGTTTAGTATGCAGAGTAACACAGAGTAAACAAGAAGAGTCTGGTGCATCAAAGATTTTGGTTTTGGGACTTTTTTTTTCCATCTGTCTTTTGTTTTTATTTAGTTGATTCCATTTTTGCCTGCTACCTACTTAAGTAAATAAAATTTAGCATAAGCACTTCACATACATTGTGAAAGTGTAAACAAATACTAATAATTTACATCAGATTTGTGTGTAAATGAAACAAACACTTTAACACATAAACCAAAAAACATTAACACTTCCAGACACTTCTTCAACTTCATAAACTCTAACATACCAACAAACAAAACTTTTAAAAAATCTTCAGCTATCTCAAGCACCTACAGTATTCTTAGCATTAACTCTATGAAAAGTTCCACCTGCCAGCTATGTTTTTTTTTTTTCCCACACATTCACTCTAGGGATTCAAGAGTGTTGTAGCTTTATAGTAGTAAAATAAACTGAAATGTAGCCCAACCAAAGTACTCAGGAAAATCACATATAGTACTCTGACTGTTCTTTGACACACTGTACAGGAATGCTTAATCCTTCCATTGTGATGCCAAATATTTATTTTCAATTGTTTGAAGCCTTGGTCCTATGCTTAAATCTGGAAGGAAGCTTAGAGATCATCAATTCCACTCCTCTCATCTTACAGAGGAAACACAATTACAATATCTTTGCTGCTCTATCACAATTAAATCACAAATCTCCCCTAGGCTGAGCATTTCAGGGTGGGCCATACCTTTGGCCACTGCTGTAAGGGAAGGGCAAAAACAGCAGGTGGAGGCTCCTGTTCCATTTAGGGAGCCATGTTGAAAATGATGTCCTTCCAGTGCACATTAGCCTGTTTTCCATTTCTGCCTTTTTTTTAATACCTGATGAAGTCATTCTTCTCCTTTTTTTTTTTTTTTAATTTTTTTATTGTGATCTGGGTGCAAATTTACAAAGGAGATTCATTTCACTCTCAATAGTTCATGCATATTTGGTGTCATGCCTCCGTGACAATCGCAACAATAAAAAGCTCTCCTCCCATCTCCTCCCTATGAGTACCCCTTCCCTGTGCCCCTGTTATCTATGAATTTGTGTCTGTCCAGCTGTCCCTCTATGGGAATGCTGCCCTTCTGATGTCTCATGGTTGATTGATCTAAGGGGTACATCTCCCTAGAGTAGGGGGATGCACCTCCTTTGGAAAACTGTTCTACTTGCAGGCCTTTCTACAGTTTGGCTGAGAACTAATCCACAGAAGTGAGTCCAATTGCAGGCTAAACACTCATTTTGGAAAAACTTTTTAATAGAGGGCTCCCGAAGACCAGTAAAGTATTTCATGTCCCAAATAAATAAAAATATGGTGAAATGAGGAACCCTGATGATATGTGAGTATGTAAAAATATGTGAGTATGTAAAATTTTCCCACCTCTCTCATATCATATAGATAACTACCTACTATATTTATGTAAATTTAGCTATGTATCTTGCCCAATTAAAAAAAAATCTACTATTGTACCCACTCTATCCTTTTGGAATCTGCTACTACTATCTTACTATTTTCAGTCTTTGAAGATTATGAGCCCAAAGAGAGAAATGGAGAACCAGCCCGGGGCCACTATACTGACACCTGGTACCTTATGCTTATTCACTCTCAGGCTAGAAACAAGCATGTCACCCAGGTGGTCACTCCTACAGATGGGGTGGTCTCAGGGGCAGGAGTGAGTCCATCACTCCCCTAAGAGTTCCACCAATCTTACTGCCAGAAGCAACTCCCTTATAACCACCTTCTTAATTTTTACAGCTAAAAATTAGGATATGCACGTATGGTCTCAAAAATATGGTATGCTATTTGTGTGTCCAGCATCTCTAAACCTCCTCATCCTGCTTTATTTTTCTTCACAGTACTTATATTCCATTGCAAATATATACATTATTTCTCACTTATTCTAACTCTCTCTAGCACACATGCACACATGATATTCTATTATTTATTTTTATAGTTTATTGTCTTCCATTATGGTAAAGAGAAGATAGGTGGATCTGTAGGCATTAAGTATAATACACATTTATGTCTACTTCATACATATCCACATATATAAGGAGTCACATAGAAAGCACAGTTATGGAGCCTTCCTAGACATATCCAACAACTTGCAGGATTGGTTTCCTGGCTCACGGGCCTTGGGCCCATAGTCTCAGAGGACAACTTACTGAATTGGCACAACATAGTTCACAAAGATAATGTTGTACATCTGGGTTTGATGAGTAGCATCTAGGGTCTTAAAGCTTGTGTATGGGCTTCTAAGATACAACTACTAGTCTCTACTCCTAGGGAGCAAAAGAGAATGATGATAATCAAAGGATCAAAGAAGAAACCAATCCATGAGACTAACAGTATACACAAACTACAGCTCTTCAAACCTGAGACCAAAAGAACTAGATGGTACCTGGCTACCAATACCAACTGTTCTGACCAGGGTCATATTTGAAGGTCTCTGATAGAAAAGAAGAAAAAGGTAGAACAAAACTCAAATATCTTAAAGAGGCCAGATCTACTGAACTGAAAGATTATAGGAACCCGCAAGACTGTAGTCCTAAAATACCTTTGAACATGGAATTGAAGTTACTGTGCACATCACCTTTCAGCCAAATAGTAGATACACTTACAAAATAGACAGTATCACCTGTAAATAATGTGACCCCTCAAACAATGAACTATATGAGAACAAATGATCAACATTTATCCAAAAACAAAGATGAGAAGGCAAAGAGGGGAAGGGAAACTAGATTAATGGAAACAGAACAAACTGAATAGAAATAA
>NW_006921951.1:2940498-2942809 GCF_000298275.1 Orycteropus afer afer
GGGAGGGAACACTGTTAGATAGGTAGAGATAAGTATTGATTTGGGTGAAGACTTACATATACCAAATGTAAGTGATCCACATGGTGGCACTGAGGAAGAGGAAGACATAGGAAGATACATGGGAGGTGCAGACAACAAAGATGAACCCTTTTGCACATACAGTACTGCATTGTCAGTGAAGGCAAACACGAGTATATGGATGGATAGATGGGTTGACAGGCTGAACTAGTAGGTATATCTATGAAGTGGGGCGTGTACTCAAGTCCATGTATAGGGGTGGCAGACAATGGTCCTATAAGTGTATTTGTATGATCTGAATTCCCAGGTGTATAGCAGAGCTGACAACGGGCAAGGTTGTAGTCACTTCTTGGTCACAGCCAGCTACCCAGAGGGACTGAGCAGTTGAACATGTGGGCTCAGTACCATAGTCACAGGGGACATCAATCTCAATTGGCATAACATACTATACAAAACATTGTTCCACCTCCTACTTTGGCAAGTAGCGACTGGGATCTTAAAAGCTTGCAAGCAACCATCTAGATGTAACGATGGGTCTCTCCTCATCCAGAGCAAAGAATAATGAAGAAAACCAAAGATTCATGGAAACAATTCATCCTAGTGACTGGTACACCATGCGATCCGCAGCCTATACAACTATGAGACCAGAAGAACTAGATGGTGCCCGGCTACCACTGTCAACCACTTGGAGGGGGATCTATGTAGGAGATCCTGGACAGAGAGGGAGAACAATGTGGAACAAAACTCAAAAGCATTTGTAGGGAAAAAAAAAAAAGGGGGGACCAGGTTTGCTGGCCTGATAGACCCTGGTGGAACCACTGAGACTATGGCCCCTAGATGCCCTTCAGGTCTGGAATTGAACCCACGCCTGTGGCTTCCAACCAAGCAAAAGATAGGCATAGAAGTTGAACATTTACCTGAGGTCGATACACCCCTTGGAGAGAATAATGGGAGAAAGAAGGGCTGGTTTTTGCACAGGGAGACAGCTCAGGGTGCAGGGGTGCGTGGAGGGATGGACACAGGGAAGAGGTAACTGTTGGGAGGAAGTAGGAGAGGAGCTGTTGCACTGTGGTGAATTGAGGTCAGTGTCATGAGACAAAGTATATGTGAACTGCTGTATGGAAAGTGAATTTGCTCTGTAAATTTTCACCCAAATTACAATAAAAAATATACATATATAAAATTACAGGTATTTTGCTAGTCTCCATCAGAGACCAATGAACCCAATAGCACAAGCAGTTAGCAATTTGGCAATTTGAACTCACCCAGTGACTTCTGCAAGAAAGATGTCAAGATCTGCTTCAGCAAGATTATAGCTAAGGAAACACTATAGAGAAGTTGTACTTTGTAACATCGTGAGCTGCCGTATGTCAGGACTGACTCAATAGCAGCTAAGAACAACATCATAGACTAATTTTAAGGTTTTAGATCCAACTTTGCTCTAATATGGCTTAAAAAGAATTTGGGAATATGGGAAATACCTTTCCTGAACACAAATGGTTTCAACTCACTGTTAATGATTCACAGCTCTTTTCATGCTTCTTCATAGTAGGCTCTACTGACTTTTTACTTGGAGAAAGCAAGAAGGCCAAGTATAAAGAATAATACACTGAATTTCTTGATTTAGGACAATTTACTCTGCTTCCTTAAAGAGGTGACCCTAAGAAGTAGATATGTTAGCAGGTAAAGAGGAAACAGGTGGCTTTAATCGTTTTTCCAAGACTTTAAAAAAAAAAAAATCCCTAAAATAAAAAATGTCAACAAGAAACAAATGAGTTAGGACATGACTGCTTGTTGGAAGCCTTTGCTAAAATAATAGAACTACAGGAAAAAGACTTTTTATTTCCATAAAATCATTAACCTTATTGGACTACAAACATAAAGCTGACAGGCCGTCTCCATTAGCAAGGCTAACAGGAAGATTTTTTAATAGCTTATGTCATTTTTTTTGCCTAAAACTGTTACCTGGGACGCAGTGGTAAGGAGACTGGACAACATTTGCAAACATTCCTTGGTGACTAATGGAAATTTACTCACATGAATGCAGGGAAAACATAATAGGTACTAGACTCCTTTGAGCCTATATGTCGTACCTCTGAAATCCACTGGGTACTGCATGAGACCTCTTGCAAGATCAGTGCATTTTCAGAGCAAATTATCTACTGATTGCTTTACAGACCCACCAGCCACTCCTCGGAAGGAAGGTTGGGCAATCTATTTCCATAGGGATACTGCATCGGAAACCCAAGGAGGGGTCACTATGAGTCGGATCCAACTTGATGGTAGTCAGTTT